>NW_005187647.1:711440-728015 GCF_000239375.1 Pundamilia nyererei | reverse complement strand
AAACTAAAAACTACTTCCAAAAACATTCAGCTTTGATATTAATGAGTTTTTTGGGTTCATTGAGAACATGGTTGTTGTTCAATAATAACATTATTCCTCAAAAATACAACTTGCCTAATAATTCTGCACTCCCTGTATTTGAACCCATTTGTCAAACAAGTCTACTAACAGTTTTGCAACAACAACGGTTTCTCTCCCATGAAGTGTGACAAGGTCGACTCCCATGAAGATGAAAGTGTGCACTTAAGAACAAATGATGCTTCTGTGTCAGGGTGTTACCCCATCACATCCTGATGGAGTTAACCTGTTAACCTCTGAAGCACCCTGAACACTTTGCAGTAACACAGGATGGATGTGCTGTGAACTATCAGGCAGCGTGGCCCATTCATTACATACACAAACTAATCATATTTATATGTTCATAATTATTTTGTTATGGGCAACACAGCTTTGGAAATGGTTAGCTGGATAATAGCACATGAACTTGTCTTGTCATTTAAAAGGAGAATATTAACCCTTTATCCAGTCCTGAACAGCATATGAGGGTATGATGGTTAACCTTACCTCGGCAAACAGGTGTTTCATCTGGGCTTGTTTGGTCCTGAAGCGCTTGATTTTCTGGTGGATTCTGGGATCTTTCTCTAGTTCTTCCAGAGTGGCCCATTTGCAGTGTAGGTAGGAACTGAAATGACATGACAAAAAACATAGCCAGCTACTTAGCCTTTCAGCTCGTGTGAGAACAGCTCAGAACAGGATGTCAAAAGGATGATCTAAAACCTGAACACTGAAAGTGGTTCAGAGGCACATGAGAAGATGATTTAAATACTCGTACAGTTTTCTATTTTTATGGGTGGATTCCCAAAACAATCGGGCGTTTGCCTGTTTGAACTGTGTGAACAGTTGAAAATCAATCCATAAAGAGAACAGCCTTCACCTCACTCAACATAACCAGTGTTTTCTGCACTGCAAGTGATTAAAATATGCATTTTCAGCTAGAAGTAGTTACCTTAATTGGAATTAATCAGCAATACTGAGAAAGTGTTCCCTAATTAAAGGGAAAGGAAAGACGGCAAAACAAATTCTACTACTGCTCCTGTGGCTGCAGTTTAACATACGTGATTTAATCTATAAACCTCAACCCATAAATGGACAAATACAAGAAATGTATCTGACGTGTTTAAGGGATACCATGTAGTTACTATGCAAATGCTTATATATTTGCAATTGCATTATGCATAATGGTGATTTTTTTAATACTACAAATATTACACTATTACTACATATTTCTAATTTCTGAATATATTACTCTACTGAGTAACATTCATACTGACTCAGTTTTACTGCTCAAGCGATCTGATCATGTTTTATTCATCACCTCAGAGAGTAAATTACAATCTTAATTACTAATGTATATTTCTCTAGGTCTTTTCTTTATAATAAAAGGTCCCAGAGAGAGAAAAAAAGTCTCAAGAGATCCCTAGACTGGCTGGAGAACCTAAGCCTCGGGGATAAAATTAACTGAGTGCTTGTGAGACTACGGATGCAAAGCTACAAGCAACTGTTAGTTAAAGAACCACATGTGTATAAACTTCGAATTACTTCAAATAAATGTCATAAAAACTATTAACAACTTCAACAAAGGCACGACATTCCTTTCATGTAATGAATGCGAGGTTGTAAGCCGAAAGATGACGAGTAACTGACATCCCTCCAACCAGTAATTAACTTGTCAAAAGACCTAATTATTGGCATTGCTGACCTTTTTGTCAATGCTAGCAGCTGTCGTGCAGTCAAAAGTTATCATTTTATCAACGATGGTGACGACTGCCTAAATGTACAAGAGCCATGCCCAGTTTACACAGTCATGTACACACTTTCATGCTCTGAAGTATGGAAGAAAATTAAGTGATGGTTTATTATGAAAGCAGTGCAGATCTAAGACTGTTTGACCACATAAGCAATTATAATCTGCCGGCTGGCTCACAGGTGCGAGTGCTACTGGAAGTGCAGTTTTAGACTGTATTAGACAGAGTGGCGGTTCTAACTGTGAATACCACTATTTGTTCTCTAATGTGTGTCTTTCTGTTATTTTTGTATACAGCCCTCTTGATTGTATATATTTCTCCTGTTTGCTATTTATTCCTGTCTGTTTATTATTTAAATCCGCACAGTCGTTGCAGAGCAGCCACAATTTTGTTGTACATGTACAATAAAGGGCTACTCTAATCTAGTCTTTAACACACGATTTTGCCAACAGTTGATCTAACCTGACATCAAACCTGCAATGCAGCACAACATCTCTAACCTGTGCCTCCTCCAACAATGATCACACAAGAGGCAAAGGAATGTTTTCACTGTTGTGCAGGAAAACATACAACAGTGAAAGTGGCCTCATCCGTGACAGCTAAAAATATCAATTTCCAGTATATGTAACTGCATGAATAACCAATGTCAAAGAGGTACTCACAAATTTCTATATTTGACATAAAATTCCTCAATCTCCTCCGTTTGGTCCTCTGATGATGACGTCTATGGAGATACAGAAAGAGACAAAACTAATAAACAAGAAATAAGCGAGCAGCGATAAAGAGAAAAAAAACTATATAAGCCGAGTGTGTGTGTTCATTCTCTGTCCTTCACCTCTTTCTTCACTGTTCTTACAGCCAGAATTTTCTCAATGATGTTGGCCTCATCCTCAGGTGGTTCCTGAGAGACAGAATCAGAAGATTAACTACTGAAGCTTAAGGCTGCAATGCAATGCAAAAGTTTTATTCAAATAGGCCTAACACTAAGACTCCAAAGCAACAAACTTTTGCAATCAGATAAACACCGAAAATGTATTTAAAAGCTATAATTATTAAGATATTAAATATTATAAAACCTTAATGATAACATAGATATAACAAAACAGAGGGAAAAGTAAGAAAGAACCAGATGACCATCTATGTGCTTACCTCAGCCTGCCATGCCAGAGCAGTGGCATTGAGCGCCGCGATGCGACCGGCTCCAAGAACTGCAATGGTCTCTCCGTCATCATCTACCACCTTAAAGTCCAAATCTTCGTTGTACTTCCTCCTTTTGACTTGTCGTCCCGAACGTCGCTTCTGCAGAAGGAGGGGCAAAAAAAAAAAGAAGAGAGAATACGAGGAGAAAAAAGGACAGAAGAATTAAAAAGAAGGCATGAGGAAGTATATCTACATGTAAACTAAAGAAAAGAGAAATGATTAAATGTTTATGCTCAGCGACTGTGTATCAGTGTTACTCTTATACAATGCAGATACTGCAGTGAATGTAAGAAAGAATGCTAAGCTAATTAAGTCAGGTTGACACTCCGATGTGGAAATCTTGTCCATTTTATTTTGTGCCTTCAAAAATGTCTTTCCAGTCAAAAAGAGAAGCAATCTGTAAAACTCCACCTGCCTCCTGAAGCCCATCCGATTTCTCAGTGACACGAAGACTTTTATCAACACATTGCTCTCCTGGATATTTGAAACACACTGGTGTATTGGCTAGCTCAGACTCTCTCCAGCTGCTACAGAGTGCTGCTGGAAGACTCCAAATTAGCACCAGCAAAATAGAGAAGCATTACAGCAGCACTAGCATTGACATTCTGTATGCCTGTCAAATACTGAATTGACTTAAGCGCTCATCTGCCTCCACCCTACCTCTAAGCCTTGTAGATCCTAGAAGAACTGCTTCTAATTGCAGACTGCATCGCACAGTCAAATGTTCCTTCCTTAATGATGCAAATCTCAACACATGCTTTCAACTTTTGGTGGCTCTTGTTTATTTAATGGCCTTAGACATTTAATCCTGTTTTCCATTTTGGTGGTCTGTGCACCTATTTTTGACATTCCCTGTTTTTTTTTTAAATGTGCACTCTGTTCAGCTCTGGTTGTTTTAAAAGTGGTATATAACTAAAGACGACAAAAACTGCTAAGATTCCTGCCATTAAGAATGCTACTGATGTTCAGAATATCATCAAATTGACCCTTTATCCTTTGTGTAGGTTTTTCTTTGTAAATACTGTGATAACAGCCTTTTGTGTTCAGCCTCTATCCAGTTTTGCTGTGCACTCACTGCATTATCCAGGGGGTCTTGGCTGTCCTCTCCACCCATGTTAATGGCTGACATTGAGGTAGTGTCATCACTCTCCACCCCCTCCTGGACAGCCAGCTCCTGGTTTCTCCTCTTCCCCTTCTTCTTCTTCTCCACCGGCGCTGCGCCAGGATCTCTGTGAGGGCAGGAATTCTGATGAGTAATTCGCCACTCTAGTAGCCTGCAGCAGCATTTTCTCACTCAGCGGCTGGAAACTCTGCTGCTCCCTGAGGATTTGTGGCGGACTGGTTGAGGAAGTTCTTTCAGCTCTTACTCTTTATGCTAATATGCAGAAGTACTGTCATTTCCTAATCACAAAAGACAACCACTGATTGATCACAGATTACAACGAGACTGCCCAACTGCTACCTGACAGCAAAATCAGAGCCTGAGAAATGACAGTAAATGCGTTGTTTACAACATTTTAATAAAGGAGTTAACGCAAAAGAGCAAAGTGTAATGTTCAATTACTTGAAATGATAGGTCCCCAGCTTCAAGCACTTACTAAAACTACAACGAACAAATCATTTCTTTTTGTTTTCACTTTGTCAAATCAAATTGTGGTATGATGGAAATCCGTTGTTCCCCTTTTTAAAAAATGTTATCCATCAGAAATGTCATTTTGTCTCATTTCTACTTCTGTAGATTTCTCAACATTTTTTCACAACAACTGCAATAAAACAATTTCCCTTTGGGGAACCCTGCTTTTTTTCTGACTCCTTTTATTAATGTATAGAATACTGCCATAAAGCTATTCATTTTAAACTAAGAAGGGAAGCAACATAAAAATTTTGACATTCTCGAACAGATATTTATTGCCTGTCGAATGAGCAATCAAGCATCGTTGACACAAATAAAAAACAATACAAAATAAAACTTTAAACAAAATGTTGACATGCAGTATAAGTCACCTTTTGGAAAAATTACTCAATATTCCACACTTTCTTCTGCCGCTGACTTTACAGTATAACAATCAAATGCTATTAAGTCAAAAATGCAGCTGATACATGAACTGCTTATGGTGACTAATGATTTAGGATAATACTGGCAGGCAGAGTCCAAGGCGCAAAACAGATTCATCTCCTGCCCCGGTTAAAGACATTTTCTCTCTTTTGCACAAAAACTGTGGCAAAGTGAGCAATAAGAAAAGACAAAAGCAGCAGATTAAGATGGATTTACAGCTGCACCACATGAGGCTTTTCTAATCTTCCTGTGGATGGTTTTATTCGAACAACACATGACGGATACCAGAGCATAACCTGGAAATGTCTCCAAGCCAGAAGAGTTCACAAGGTCTTCTTTTCATTACTACAGTGGATCTTCTCTCTCTCTCTCTCTCTAACCTTTTATCTAGTTTTCTCCTCTCCTCTCTTATCTCCACTCTTCCTTTACGTCATTATCCCTGTATCTTCTCATCCTTACTACCCCACTCCCCCACCCCCGCCCCTTTCATGGCACTGATCATCATCTCTTTCCTACATTCTCTTCATAACTTTCATTGGCAGCTTCTTCTCTTCTCACACTCACTGGTGTTTTTTTCCTTCTTTGTCTTTCATAACTCGGCTGCTTCCTTTCTTAACTTCACATCTGTTACCATTTCTGTCCTCCCTCATTCATTCACAATCCATTTCTTCCAAACTATTTTCATCATAAATTTCTGCTTGCACATGTACTGCTTTTGTCTGAGAAACCTGCTCTTTCTCTGACACCACCTCCTTTCTCTCATTCACATTACAGCATCATAACCTTGACTCAACTTGTCACAAATATGCATTCCAGTCTACACCAATCTCTTGAGCTCCAATCTTTCTCTTTATCCACAACCCAATAGTTACTGCATGCTGCTGTGACACATCTAAGATCATCCTAGCACAAATGTAATTCACAAAGAAATCCTGTCTAAAGTCTGCCATTCTTTCTTAAAATAACCAACAGTAGCCACCTGAAAGCTGGGTCTCAAAATGGCAAAGTGCATAGATGACAAGAACAAATAAAAGCCTGGCCGCAGACACAAGCTGAGGAAATACAATCTGGTACAGCTGCTGTTGGGTATCGTACGCATGCTAATGTTTTACAATAAAAGTTCCATTAAGAGATTAAATGGTTCCATCCACTTAAACAGTAAGGCTGTTAATATACGAAAGGGTTACAGGAAGGTCTGGTTAAGTTCAGAGTGCAGTTATTAATGTTATTTAAAATGTACGTGTGCATCTTGTGATCACACTTCAGTTACTCATCAAAATGAGTTTCTGTATTAAGACATGAGAAATTAAGCTGATCAAACTTTAATACAGGTGTGTTCTGCAGGTGAGCTAAATTTAAAAAAAAAGCCTGATTACTATTTGAGGATATAAAATATGACAGTAGCAGCATTTGTGGCAGATGTGTCAGTGCTCCCTCCATCTACCCTCCAATTGCTCAGCTTTTCAAAAGTGAGCTGATTAATAGAAGGGGGAATAGCAATGACAGTAAAGGAAGAACAGCTAAGGTTGTCAACTGCAATTAAACAGTCTGTTATTAAGGTATATGCATCTGTATCATATTTATACATCCTCATGTGCTTATAAGAGGTTTGTGAGATAAGACGTGAATAGCATCTCTGAAGTGATGGCGTGGCTGATAAAGAGAAACATTTTATCAGCTTGCATGGACGTGTTTGTTTATCTTCACATTAAAATTAAGATTCAAACACATTTCCAAAGTTAATTAGCTTTCAAAAATTCACTAATTCCAGAAATCACCAGCTTGACTTTAGTGGTTTATTTTGCAAAGGTCAAAATCTTACTATGCATTCATGATGTCCTGGGTCTCTCTTTAGTATTTCTCCTTAATGTAGCTTCAAAGTGAAATATTTGTAACCAAGGAACTGCATTATTTGTTGCACACGACAGGTTTACTGCCGACTTCCTTGCTTTACCCCATTATTGTGCACTTCAAGGGGTTTTCTAGTGTGGCCTCTTTTCTCTACCTTTTTTCCCTATAGCAATATTCTCCTTGTAAATTCTTCTCTCCACCCATGAATTGTTAGCCCATCAGAAAGTCTTACCTGGGTTTTCGACCCCTCTGTTTTGGCGCTGACAGGACTGGCGTCTTGCTGTTCGCCTGACCGTGGTTCTTACCATGGCTGTGGGCGGCCTGGGTGCCGTGTGCCCCCCCTGGGACTTTTGTGTGGACTCCTTGGGTAGGACGAGCTGAAGAGGATTTGGAAATTTGTGAGTTAATGCAAGCTCTTGTACAGGACAAGCGGCGGTGGTCACACTTCCATGATAACTTTAGTCATTCTTAAACTGAAGCTGATTTTTCTTTTTCTTTTTTCCCACAGCTCTTTTGATGCACATGTATTAATATTAGTTTGCTAGGGCCGTTGTATGGCAACGCCCTGCATTCTTGAACACTGTACTTGGCTGGCAAGCAGGCTTACATTTACTAAATACCACTAAACAAAAGTACAAGAAATATTGACATTTTGACCTGATGGTCCAGCTAAGCGATTAAGGGGTCAGTACGTTCTTTTAATTCATCATAGGCAGAGCATGAAAATATTAATATCTTGGCTAAATTTTATACCAACTCAATAATTTTCAGGACTTAACAGGAAGAGTCTGCACGCTGATGTAAATAATCTTGACGTAGGCACAATGTTCTTATTAACCAAGAATGTCAACATCACCGTGAATATTCACCCACGGGGGAACATGTGGGGTTTTTCTTGTGTTGTTTGTTTTGTTGTTGTTTGGTCGCAAAAACAGCATTGAGAGTATACACTGTCCCCAAGCCAACAGTGGACTGTCAGCAGCAGTGACAAAGAATCCAAAATACAGCTTGTAGTTGTTTCAATAATACATATAAATTCTATTATCCTACTTTCAGTGTCATCTAAGTCTATTGCTGGGTTTGGCATCATCAAACATGCACTGATATAATTCTTGCAGAAAATCTTTTTCTGTTCTTCAGCTATTGAAAGAATGCTAATACACCCACCCACACACGTGCAAACACATAACCATGCGTACTCGGTCTTAATTAAATCCAACAATCGCATTATAATAACCTATATTTATGCTGACATGTCTGATCATGATTTAAGGACATTTACAAACAGGACAGGCATCATCCTCGCCTGCCAATTAGTCCTGAACTGTTCGAGCTCAAACGCCTGTTGTCATCACATTTTTAAGGTTTTGTTCTTTGGTTGTTGACAAAACACAGAACGAGACACTCATTCACACAGACTTCAAAGCAGCAGAGGTTAGCAGACAGCAAACACTGCCACCATCACATAAGTAAAGCAGCCTGGGTGTATTTTTTTTTTAAAATTAAAGTTACTACTGGTACCATCATTAGACATTAAGAAGCTGTCAGCGGACACAGCCTTGAAAAACGGCATGTGGCACATCAGAATAAAAACTTTTTGCAGATGGGATAAATTAATAAGCTATGAAGAGGTAGCTTAACCTAAAAGTATTTCTGGTACCAATTAACAAGGGCAGTAATATTTAATTGCCTAGTAAACTAATCATGCACATCCCTACTGTAGGTAAAGCAAACTACACTATTAAAAACACAATCCAAAACTTCTTGCTGTCACTGCCACACAAACAAAAACACTTGACACTCTTCAAACCTTGATTCGAGGGTACAGGAGGTAGGACTTTGACCTTAGGTTTTCTTCCTCTTTTGCCAGGAACCTTGACAGGCATCTGAGCCGATCCCGGGGAAACAGCGGCACCTGACGTTTTAACTCCTGACACATTTTTCAGCACCGTCTCACTCTCTGTCCTGCCCTCCTTTCCCTTGGTCCTGCGCTCCTTACGCTCCTTTCCCTCCTTGGGTTCCTTGCTCTTTCTCAGGGAGACCACTATTGGCTCCCTCTCCTCCCTTCGTTTCTTTGGTTTGCTGCTCTCCTTTTCCTCACACTCCACTCCTGCTTTCTCCCATTCCCTCTTGTCCTTTTTCTTTCGTTTCTTCTTCACCCTGCCTCCGCCACCTCCATCATCCTCCTCGCTCATAGAGGAGGGAGGCCGTGGCGCTCCTCCGGAGTGCTTAGCAGCGTGGACCCCGGATGTGGTGCAGTGATTGGATGTCACCGTGCTGCCCACAGGGGTGAGGAGGCGGAGCTGGTCCTTGGTGCCCACAACCAGGTGTCCCCGTGGGATTGTGGGAGCTGTAGTTTGTGCGTTGCTGTTTTGGTCCGAGGAAGAGGCTGCTGCAGCGGAGGCCTGAGGTGGTGTGTGCTTCAAGAGGCCAGTGAACATCTGAAAAAGAAGAGCGTGTCATAAATACAGTTGATCATTATACTGTTCCTTATTAACTAATAAATTCTACTCATCTCTACTTTACTGCTTGGTTTAAATTCTTCTCATGAATACCTCCTGAGCAGACGTTTCAAAGCAAAAGTCCTCCAAAACAGCAGAGTGTTGAGTATGTAAAAATAATTATCAACCTCATGAAGACATGTGACATTAAAAAGAATGTCTGTAGCATCAGCCGTGCAGAGAACTAACACCCAACTCGCCAGTTCCCTTCAGCCCTGTGAAACTTTGCATTTTTCAGTTCGCTGTTTTGCTCTTAACAGCATACAGCTCAACTCTTTTGGTTCACTTTCAACACATAGCAAAAATAAATAAACGAAATAAAAATAAAACACGGCTGTTTATTTTCTCTATTCAAATAAACATACTGAAGCCAAATAGTATGGGAAATATTCTTCAGAGTCGGTGGAGATGAACTGAGGAGAAAATTAGACAAAGCTTCCAATAATGGTAGTTGATTAATATCGAAGAAAAATCTGCCATTTGCAACAACCCTAATAAGAAAATTCTCATTCAGTTCCTGGTTTAATTCTCTCTCGATCCAAAATGCCTCCGGAACACAGAGTACTTGCTTCAAAATCATGGCCTCTCTGCACGATCAGCATACATTTCAGAAAGCCCACTGAATTTTGCACGCCCAATGTCTCACACACAATCGTCTAGTGAAGGCCCTTCAGCAGGTGTCTACGTTGACAGGAAACCTGAGAAAGCGGACCTTCATATATGATGCCTTCCACCTATTAAACTCTGGTCGACTTCACGACCTTCTCTTCCTCCTACCCGGGACCAGCTACCACACTGATGTTCTATTCAAAACACTCTTGGACTTTAACATTCAGGTCATTTATTGACTCTTAAATTAGTTATTACTGTGCAACATCCGACCTTTGGCTTTGATTCACCAGGTGTGTCACAGCAAACTAAAACTAAACTTAACATCTTATTAATTGTTCATTCGTTTTTAGTTAAAATGGACAGACAATCCCCTACTTTCCTTTTCTTCTCTTTACTGTATCTATCAAATAAAGCTGAAAAAGGCCACACACACACAAAAAAGTGGCTACTTTTAAACATGTTTTTTTTATTTGTATGTTAAATTGGAAAATGAGTAAAGTTGTAAGTAGTGAATAGTGATACATTCAGCAATATTCCTAATTTCGGAATATATCAAACCACGCGATGTTGCGAGGACATTGTGACACCACATATTCCTAAATCCTCATTCTGAAACAGTCAAAAATGCAAAGTCCATTCAACAACACTGCTCCCAACTGCTCAATCAGCACAGCACTCTTCCACTCTAACCTAACAGACCCAAACGTGAATTATTGCATCATCTTTAAGCAGTGCTGTAAATGTCAAAAGGGTCATTTCCATCACGGCTATATCTCTAACATTAATGGAGAATAGATGAAGTTACGGTAGCTTCATTGTCCACCTCTGATTATGACATCAGGTTGTCATCTCATTGAAATTAGGTAGGAAGCGAAGCTCAAGTATGCTAATAAGTCTCTTGTGACTGCATAAATATTGGCAACCATAAATATTCATGACTAGTAGGTGGACCTCAAGGTCAGCATAACATGTGGGCAAATTGTACCTATCTGCTAAAATCAAAAATGCAGATAAGATGTTCCAAAATCCGTTGGTTACTTTATATCAAATACAAAGATTGCAATTTCATGGGGTTAAACACAGCTTGTACTAAAGTCTGCAGTGCTTGATTGAGGCATTTCGAAGGTGTTGCATCCAATGATGAACTCCAGTCTACAGGAATATGATGGCATATTGCTCATATTTAGCACAAAGCCAATTTCTCTATTGTATTATCACAGCCAGTTCAAGAGCTTTAACAAGATGTTGCTCACTCTGTGACTCTGCAGCGTCATAACTAAACCTAACAATTGCTGTGAACTATTAGATATTCAAGATGGTATTCAGCTAAGAAACAAATGAGAACTTCATAACTTAAAGCAATCATATAAAAAAGAAAGATGCTAGATATTAGAGATTTGTAATTGAGATAACAAACAGGATAAACGTAGGACATTTTTGTACTTTAAAATAAGAAAGAAGAATTTATTACACCATCCACCAATGTAAGGTTTATGGCACCACTGTGTTTTGGCAAGTACTAAAATAATTTCAATAATTAATTTTATGTTATAGTTCCTACCTTCTGCTCCGGCATGATGCTGAATACTGAGTAGAAAAATATACTTTGCAGAACATTAACATGGCACAGAAAATCAGAACATCTGACCATCGTGATATAACGTTCCATCGTAGCATCAATTCCTACTTTGGGACATTTATACAAAAAATTGTTGCCATACTTTATACACCAGCACAAACTATGGGTTTTGTGAAGCTATGGTGACCTTTACTCACCAATTATCTCTGAGTCCAAATGCAGGTTTGTGCTTAATTAAAGAAAAACCCTGACAGGATTGCTAACATATCATGCACAAACTTTACCTGCCAAGCTATCCAGGTATATTATAGAGTATATTTGGCAACCAGGGAGCTGTTCACCAAACATCAGTGCTATTAAAATAACACCACTCACTGCCTTATAAGGACTTTTTTTTAACTACAAAGAAATGCTGCTAGTATCAGAGGCAATGATTGGGTAGATGGCTAAGATGGAACAATAGAATAGAAAAGCCCTTTATAATCATTGTACATGTATAACAAAATACATGTGGGTAGACACAGCGGCTCTGCATAGCTGAGGTTGTGTAAATAATGATGTAAATTCTTTAAATGTGACACTTCATGTGCACTCCAGAAGAATATTGAAAAATAGCTGGTCAGTATTTTGTTCAGGAGGAGGCAAAAGCTGGGTTAGGGATTAAAATCTGGACAGGTAGTAGCAAATTAAACTTCCAAAAACACACAGGGAAACGCTCCACCATTGTCATCATCTGTGCAATTAATTTGTAGACTTCCAGCATTGCTGTAGTCACAGCTAAACAACCGGAGACGACAAAGAAGAGATAGTTGTAGCCAATGAGAATGAATAAAACGCAAAAGAAGAGGAACGTGAATAAGCAAGGGCAGAAGCAATAGCTGAGATCATCTGCAACTTTAGCTGAAATATACTCATGGTAGAGTCGTTGCAGTGAGTTACACTGAAACATTACGAAGAAAAGCATGGAAAAACTAAATGTATTTATTTACTTATTTATTTCACTGAATTGTTTATTAATCTAATCTACACCATAAAAACTGAACATTATTCTTTCCAGTGATTTATATAGTTACTGTAACTTACATCCAGCTCTGTTTGAGTGAATTCATGTGAATCAACTAAATCCTTCATACAAAGAACACGAGACAAAATTCCATTATAGAGTCTGTTTTTGCAAGGAGTGCATTCTCCTCACATTTTTCTTCACTGGTATTTAGTCTGTCAATAATGAATGTATCCTTCATAATTAATAATAATGTGCTGCCTGATTGGACACTGCAGGGAATTTCTCCCTGCTTTGCTGCGCCACAGGCAGGTCAGTGCAAAGGGTCGGCTATTAAAACTCATCCTACAACTGGCATTAGGAGTCTTGCTCAAGAGAACCACAGCTAGGCAGATGTTTTCCAGACAAAAGCTTGAAATTTAATCGGAATGTTGAAATAACCCCCAAACTACCAAAAACACCCCAAGACTCCACAGCAAAATATGCTTTTCTGGCATTGTTCTCAATTCCATTACTGGTCAAGTATATGTGACCACCACAGTAAACTGACGACCCTGTTATAAAAACACATATAAAAACCTGTGTTTATTATTAGAATAATATCTCTAATCGTTAATAAAAATACAGCATTACATTGTGCAAGTCACTAGCAAAAAAAAATAAAAACAAACAACAACAACAAAAAACAGATAGATAAATAATAGTAATAAATAAATGTATGGGCGCAAAAAAAAAAAAGTATCCGCCAAACTATCAATATTTTAAACTGATCAATTCTGAATGCACTGCGAGTTCAATGTGCTTTTATCTTCCATCTGAAGGTTTCAACAAGGGCATGAGAGTCAATATGCTGTGTGTGTGTGTGTGTGTGCGTGCGTGCGTGCGTATTTGAGAGCAGAGCTTGACTGATTTACATCGTTGATGGAAACTTGCCTTTAAAAGACTTCCCACTGGTACAAAGTATTGCACACGAGATAGAGTACTTTGTATTATTTGGGGTAGGGCGGGGGGGGGGGCTGTTTGGGGTTTTTTGCACGTCAATGTAACAATTTTGCATCCACATCATCATAATGAGTGGAAGGTGTACTTATTTATAAATTGCTGAAAAAGACTGCTAACACTTAGGTTTATGATGCAAGGATGTTTGGTTCCAGCTGATACAAACAGCTATTGTCACAAGTCTATTTATGTCTGTACCTGCACTCCCAGAAGTTACACTTTCATAGAGCAGTAGCTGTTGTCTATTAGCTTTCTGCAGTGCGAGTTATTCACGAAACGCATACAATATGTTAGCTCACATTACAAGATCTAATTAATCACATTTTACAGATTAATCACCATGACTCCATGTTCAGTGAGTTAACAATGCATGTAAACACAAGGCATTTGGTTAGTTTGTTCACTAACAATACCAAGAAGTTCCTTTAGATAACATGGGTGTCCTCGTTCTTCACAGAAAGAAGCACATATACAGCAATATACTGAATATACTGCACTTGACTTAGATGTCAGTCTTGCTTACTAAAAGCATTTAAGCACCTCAAACGTTATAGAGATAATCATGACAAGATAGACGCTTTTTAAATGTTCCCCTTTTTTTAAACATAACACCAAATGCCAATTTAGACATTTCCTTTGCTTTTTCTGCGGTACAGAAAATGATATCAAAGTATGACTCTATTACTAGTGTGCATAGCAAACTATGGATTTAGTGCACTATTACGCCCCTATTCACTTTAGATATCAAACAGTTTTTATTACAGAAACATAATCCCCAAGGCAGATGCCCTGCTGCGTCTTCACTGCTTTTCATAAGTGCTAGTTTTAATCAATTAACCGGGAGTCCCTGGGGAGAAACAACTAAATTTAACAAGTCAGAGCCTTTGGTTTAGAAGTTCAAAATTTGATTCATAAGAGGATTAGACCTGAAAATGCACCCAAAGCATTTGTAGTCAGGATTTACATATGGCTGAAGATGAAACAGTCCCATTACGCTTGCTGGATAGGACAATACAGCCTAATCTATTCTGTAAACAAAGTGTGCTGTGACAGAAAGCAAACCATTCAAGGGAGCAAAATAACAAAAAACACATTTTTCTAATGAATAACAACATCACATTTGTTACACTGGCATGTATACTGGTAACAGACTAGTGGGTTTTTGGTCCAAATAAATAAAGACATTATTATTCAAGCATGGAAGAACATCATCTACTTGGAAAAAAGAAAAAAGAAAAAAACCCACAAAATAAGCAAGGTTATACTTAAACTAGCAATAATTCAAAAGTTGTTTCCAAGTTGCGTAAATGTATAATAAATATTTTTGCCATAAATATTAAACATAAAGATTGTATTAAGATTCAAAAGGTAAAAGTAAGAAAAAACAAAACAATTATTTTAAACACCGAACCATAGAAAGATTGGAGAAATCAAATGACATCAATTCCACTCAGCAGGGGTGAAGTGAATAGAGAATGCAGTCCTGGACTTTTCTAAGTAATGAGTGTAAAATTAATTACAGAAAATGATCAGTAATACTACACATTTGCAATCAGAGTTACAGACAATGTTTTTAGTCACTATAAATATTTAACTACAGTGGGTATAATCTGTTGAGTTAACCCCTGGCAATGGTAAACCTGCAGTGGCACTCTAGCATTGAAACACCAGGGTCAACAAAAATATTGTTACTTTAAATTTATTGGTACACTTGACAGCGTCATTTTCTCTTCTCTTGGTTTTTTTGATGCCCTGCCAGCCACAGTGTTTTTGTTTCTATCCACATTTCAATAATTAAACAGATATAATGTTGAACACAAGTGCTCTATATTACTTACCCAAGTGTTACACTTTCCAGTCTGACAGCAACTGCTACCCGCTATTAAGGATTACACCAGGCTCTGCAGCTAAGATAACCTTTTAAGTATGTGTACATAGAGGCTATTTGTCAGTGTTAGGGAAAAGTAAAGACCAGCTATCAGAAGAACTATAACTTACCTACAGAAGGAGATCAGTACAAACAAGCCAATGAGATTAGTACTGACTAAATGATGATGCTGAACAATCATCAAAGCACTAGTTTAAAATCCAAACACAAAAAGTAAGACAAAAAAGTCCTCACTATCTCTGAAAAAGAAGCAGCTTAAGAGGAAATCTTTGGTGTGGTGATAACAAATCAAATGTTTGCTACAAGCTTTTCATCCACTACAGAACAACATGTTCTGTATTAATTATTTAGTGCAATTAAAATCAATAATTATTCATGTGTTGTGACTTGAATATAAACTTCCCATATAATAAAAGCCAAAATTCAATCTCACCTTGCTTGTGTGCTATATCCACCAGCTGTGTTCAAGTGTTCACTACACATAAAGTCCTATGGACAGCATGCCCTGCCATATGTGGCACTGCTGTTTGTGTGCTCTGTCCATATGTAAGTAATTGGAAAGACTGTACATTGCCCATATGTTTCTGCACCAATGTCACTAACACAAGCTGTGCCACATTTTTGCACTTGGCAAAGGAAGCGATTGTGTTCTGAAAATGAGCCAGCGCAGACTCATTATTGTGATTATGTTAAATTTTGAATCAGAAAGGTGCCGTTCTGAATGCAGCTGATGAAAATGTAGCCTGACATACTTCAGGGGGCTAATAGCAACAAGACAGACTTTTCAAAGCATTGATTCCCCCAACACACCTACGTACACATTTGATGGAGGCTTGTCAGAGGAAAGATGGTGTGGTTCCTATGACAGCAAAGCAGAGGGAGTGGTAAAGGGTTTAAAACTGGCTGTAGCCCTTTCTGACGCTCTTGACTGTATTTAGAAAGTGGAGAAAATGGGCACATGGTCTGCAGAGAAATAACCTCGCCCGGTCATGTGAATGTGGAATGACCGAGTGACATTCGCATATGTTTGCGTCTGCATCCAAATCCTCGTTGAATGGACATTTCTGCCTGAAAAAAAAAA
>NW_005187647.1:709064-711200 GCF_000239375.1 Pundamilia nyererei | reverse complement strand
AGAGGGGAGGTGAACGTAAACACGTGGTCACCATGGTAACTCTTTCGTTGCTGTCTGTATGTCTGTACAGACCGACAGCCTCTCTGATTCTGACGTCAGCTCATACATCAGAAGCTTTTTCTCTTTCTTTTGGTCATTCAGTCTTTAGCCATTTTAATTTCATTCTTACTTTGTCAGCTGGTATATCTGCATGTGTAACTGCTTAGAGAGCAGGGAATTCCAAGAAAGCTATTGTTTTTCGAAGATTTAATAGGATAGATTTGTGTCACATATTTTTTATTTTTTTTTTATTATCAAGGTTGCACAATTTTATATGCTGAGCTGAGTTTCTACTCAATTTTTCACAGAAATCAGAGCAAGTCTTGAGTCGTTTATATAAAGTGAGGCAATAGTTTAGGTCGCAAAGCTGAAAGTAACAATTATTTATTTGATAGTTTTCTTGATTCATCAATTGTTCATGTTTTAAGAAAAAGTATTTGTCATGTGTGCATGTCTCACTAGCACTGCAAAAAGTAGTTAATTAAAAGTAGAACTAATAAAGCTGTAAAGCAAATTGTTGTTAGCTGGAAATTAAGTTAATTCAATTGGTGATTCAGCAAAGCAACTGTTTAAATAACTATTTCGTTGATATGAAATGTTTCATTTTCAAATCCTTTCATGTTGTCAGGAAAAATGTTATGCATCAGTAGGTAAAGACCTCTTTTTATTACCTATTTTTATTAAAAATTACCAGCTAGGTTGGCTAATCAGTTCCTTATTTAGTCTCTAGTGATGAATGGAAGACATCAGCTGGTTAAAGTTTTCTGCAGCTCTGACAGGTAAGCCCACCAGAGAAGAAACAGCAAAGACAAACTGGGTAAGATGAAATTAAATTTCAGTTTGTGTTCAACTGTCAACACAAAGGTAAAATGCCAAACTCTGGTGCATTACACCATCCGTTTGTGAGAGTTTTGCCTACAGGCTGTGGTTCTCGTCTTAAAGGACAGACCACGCCTAACAAAAAACCACACAGTAAAGTCAACTTTTCCACCGCTGCAGAGAGAAGAAAACTGTAGGTGTGATCAGCAAAGGTCAAGAGGCAAAGAAACAAGAGTAGGCTTCTACAGAGTGCCTACATGACATGAGTGGCAAAGTAATATATCTAAGTCCCGGGGTGAGATACCCTGGAGTGAAAAATATGAAGTAACCCTCGGCTAAGGTCAACTGATAGCCATTTTTGCTTAAAAGTGCAAACGGGTGTTAACATCAAAAGCTTCAACAAGCAAGAGAGGAAACTGGAGAATTTTAACTTTTTCCACAAGGTAAATTGTCTGCATGAGTATTTTCCAATGCAGGCATGTAATAATATCAGTATCACAAGCCAACTATCAGCCTGCATATTGATAAATATTAGTGTAGCTTTTATTGTTATAATAGATAATAAAAACAGAAATTCCTGTAATATGAACAAAAGAATATGACTTATAAACTGATGGTTTCTGTGTTGCTGCAATGATCTGTGTGACACTGTCACCGCTCATGTCTTTGGGAGCTGTCGATGCAAAAAGACTACCTACCACTCATGTGCCAGTAAACTGGATGACAGTTTTGTGCACTACAGCATGTCGCTTGTATTGAGTCCCACACGTGTTAAGCAGTTTCACATACATTTCTGTCTTTTCATGATATCCATCGAATAAGATGGACAACTTTTCCTTTTTTTTTCTATTAAATTGTATTTTGTAGTGTGTGGAACCGATCGGTGTACACAAACCCACATTTGGAGAATGTATAGCCATGTATGCAAGTCTGTCTTTTAAAGCACAGCCACAAGATGTCTTCAACTTATTTTAATTGGTGAAAAAACAATTGTGTTCTAAAAGTAACGCCCTGCAGTAGAACTACTTCCTCCAGCTGTTCTGCTTTAGCGACCTCAACAGGTCTGCTGTGATGAGGAATAGTTGCACAAACACGATATTACCAGGTCTTTTGGTTAATGGATGGCTTATGCATTTCAGTATATGAAAGTATGCTGGAAAACAAATTACCAGAAAGAAGAAACAACATAATTTCAAATGATAATATTTATAATATTTATTAGGGCTGGGCCATATCATACCGTTCACGGTAATACCGGTATAATGTTGGGCAACGATA
>NW_005187647.1:704373-708653 GCF_000239375.1 Pundamilia nyererei | reverse complement strand
AAAAAACTCTTTTGACAACTTTAAATAGATTTCAGTCTAGAGATAAGCAGCTCTAAAAACATCAGTCTGGATTCTGCTTGGCTTGATTGGACCTTAACAAGCCTTACAGGGCTGACCGCCACAAGTGAAGAGTTATTACTTATTTGTGTTTCCACAAGAGCAGTGGATTTTTATCCTGCGCCCAGTGGGTTTTATTCCACAGATTGATCGAATCTGGGATGCAAAATGTAAAAAGAAGAAGAAAAAAAAAATGGTACCAACTTAAAGGGAGCGCTTTGCGGAGTAGAAACCCAACAACAAACACAGAGTCAAAGGTCCAGGATTGAGCAGCCACTAAGCTAGACAAAATGCTTAAACTAAGATAATATTTTATCCTAGTTTGAAAAAAACCTGGAAGTTTAGTGTGGGGCTCATCTGGTCTGGTATTTCTTGAGGGTAATAATTAAAAACAGCAGTTATTCATTTTAAGGTTTGACAGGAACATATTGTTGTTTCTTTCCACATCTCAGAATCAGCTTTTTTCAATTTACACGTGGAAGAAATAATAAAGTTTTTCAAATCTGTGCGCAATGTGTGAAATGATGAAGGACGCGGGCAGAACTAGGCCACTCACTGCAGAATGAGCAACACAAAGGAATTACCACTCATCAAGTAGGCCACATTTGCATGTTGCCACAAACTTCACCTGAAACAACGACCATATCACAAAGCAAGCACATCTCTATTAACTAAACTACACCCAATAAACAATGATCAGTAGATCACAAGTTTCCTGTGCAGAGCATACTCATTACTTCAGTGAAACTACACGTACACAAGGAAGACAGTTGCATTATTTTTGAAAAGTCATTAAATTTAAAGCTAATGTGTCCGCTTTGAAATTATAATGACCTAAAAATCCTACAAATCAGTGATAGCCATCTTATATGATCATTCTGCAGCAAATGTCATTTTCAAATAAGTCCTTTTACAAATACAGACCACAGAGTGTTTATATATGCGCATTAGTATTTATATAGTATTTCACTCCGCATACACCTCATACACTGTGTGAATGTGCCTAAGAACAGAAAGCATTAAACCTTTATCAGATTAACCATAATAGTGTTGTGCTGCAAACACACAAATTTGCAAATCTGTAAGTGCAGCATAGGAAACAAGGTTCGGTGGAGTGATTTGCAAAGCAGCTAAGAGATGTGCAGCAACTGCAGGTAGGTTAATGCAAATTCATGGCCTGCATGAAAGCTGAGCTCAATTACCCAAGTTTCTCTGAAACAATGTGTATGAATTCATACACATTGTTGTTCAATGACAGGAAAGTCAACCTGCCACTAAGCAAAAACCTTATAATCATATAAAAATAAAAATAAAAACTGTTTAAAGCTGTTAAAAACTGTTCTTACACTTGGGCAAAACTTTGTTTTAAATCAAATTGTTATAACAGGCAAACTGTTAGTTACACAAGTGAGAGTTCTCAGTTTAATGAAGACTGGGGTAAAAGTTGAATTAAAACACAAGATCCAAGATTCAAGTTAAGATCCAACTTCTTTTGTCTTCTGTGTACTTCATTATTCATTTGTTTAATAAAATCCCTTGTTAGATCAAAACTGAATAAATAGATGCATGGAAACGCAAAGCATCATGTGAGGATTAGACCTGTAACACATTCTCATCAGGTTTGAGGCTCAGAAGAATCAGGAGCTTTGTCACTCACACCTCTAACCTCAGATGATCTGAGGCATGTAATCACTGAAAATACTTCCACGCTCAGCTCGCTCCATCTTCATTCCCTGTGCCTCTTCATATAGAAAAAAAGCTCAGACACAGTTATGGGTAACCTAGAAGCTAAAATTAGCTGCTAAGCTAACCCAGGATCAGTAATGACCTGAGCCGCTGCCATCCATCTTCACAACAACATAGCAACAGTAGCCCTCCAACCGACGCACACGGGTACACACACGCACACAGCATCATGGCATCGTGTCATGGTTGAATGTGCTTACATGACTGACTACACAGGCGTGCACACAGACATTAACTGTCTTCCTCACTCCCACATTGGCACTCCATGGCTCAATGTGCTTACATGACTGACTACATGGACATACATGCCCGTTTTAGACACACACCACCACACACTCATTCGCACACGTGCGTGCACACACACACACACACACACACACACACACAGGCATCTTCACGGTTCAATGTGCTTACAAGGATGACTACATGCATAAAAAATGCACGGTTTTTCTCTTTACACACCGTCTCCCACTGTCCTCACACAAACACACACACAGCCTCCAGTGGCGTGCTGCAGTGTAGCAGCCTCTGCCTGTCCAGTAAAACCAACCAAACACAACTGAGGGAGGCTGCAATCACACGGCCTATGAATCAATAATACTGCCCCGCAAACAAGCAAAACACACACACACACACACGCGCGCACATCTATCTCTCTGTCACGAATATAGACCACGGGTACTGCAGTCTCATCAATGCTCCTGCTTCCTTTCAAAGATGGAACAACAGGCAAAACTGGTAAATGTGACAAACACTCAGGCTAGGCTAAGCGCTCTTTCACCACTGCTCATCTTCGTGAAAGATTAGACATATGAACAATGAGGAAAAAGTTTTGGCAGTAAAATTAAAGATACCTTTAAAAACAACGTGGAGATCAGGGTTCCGTCAACTCATGATGCAGGTTAAACATAGCAGCTATTCTAAGCATTGACTGCATCTAAAATGTTCAATAGTAGTTCAAAAATTATTTCAATCGTTCTCCAGCTCAGTCCATGCTAAACCGCTAGCCCCACCCATTCCTATCTTGTTTCCCCACCAGCTGGATGACCAGGTCGCAGTCGCAGCAATGCTGAATACCGTTAACTTGCCTCTCATCCCCAGAGACACTTCAAGTCCACTGTCGCAGATTGCAGCTGGTGACAGTAATGCCGGTGCAAGCTGCTGGGCCACTCTGACCTGAACCTACAGCAGGTGAAAACCTGTTCATGTGCTTCTGCACAGCTAATCAAGGATACACAGTTGTGGAATTAAAGTCCATCTTAGATATGAGACCCAGTAGAGAGGGAATTGACTATTACTATTAGTTGCCATTCATTTTCAAAAAACATATAGTGTTGTTTAAGTCAGTATGAGTGTGTCTTCTTTCATGTACAAACCTCACTGCACTATCACAAAAATCTGTGGGAAAACATGAATTTAGACTATCAGCACAGCACTGATACTATATTTCAAAGAGTGATACAATCAATAACACTGATCGATATATAATGCTAAAGATTCTAACAATGAAGATACTCGAAATACAATTATTTTTACTAAAACGTGGACATGTAATTGGTTTGAAGAACTGGTTACAGGTGTATCCAGCTGCATTAAGATGAATATGGCTTCTGTCCACTGTTAGCATGCCCTTGAACTTAAAACTATACTAAAAGATTTTTGACTAATTTAACTTTGTAGTCTGGTGATGCCAGACTACATGTTGGAAATATGAGTGTGTAACTACACATCCTGTTTTAGGTTCAGTAGCATTTTGGTCTTCCTTACACACCCCAATGGAGTTTTGATTGTGATTGATTATATAAACTCTACCCACGCAGATTTTTTCTCTACACAGAAAACTTTATGCTTTAGCACATAAATGTATTTTATCTTTACAGTTTTTAACTACTTACAACTTCTAAATAGGGAGAAATTCTAAATAACATCCATGTAAATAACTTCTATCAGCTAAAGTAATACAGGTTTGATGCCTTTACTATATCAAACGCGATAATGTTTTAGTCAGACCCCAAAGGTCTGTTCTGAACCAAGAAAACCTGTCATGTGTAGCATTTCTGTGAGAGTAGAAAAATGTGCTTTCAGCGAATGAAGAAACTTAGAATAAAGAAAGGAGACTCCACCAAAATGCTAAAGGAAGGGAACTCTAGCTTAGAGGACAGCCACATTCTTGTTACTCCCTATAAAACTAAATAAATAAATAAATAAATAAAGATGGAAGGAGGCGCAGGAGGATGGAGGGCTGCAGACGGATCTTTCAGCTGCTTGGGAAAGTACAAAAATGATCAAAGTGACTGAATCTAGGCCTCACAGACAGAAAAGAATTCCGTCCTTTCTTTGCTTTACCTTGAAGTGCAGATATCACGGTTTCATACACTTGCTGATTCATGGATTGTGATGGTGAAAGAAAGAAAAATAAAAAATAAAAATCAAGCTTCAGCATACAGAATAGTTCTCTTTAAATACACTTGTCAGAT
>NW_005187647.1:685073-696625 GCF_000239375.1 Pundamilia nyererei | reverse complement strand
TACCAGCTGGACGAATCCGTTTTTAAAGACTTCAAAACATAAATTCGGGACTCCTACCATCTGTCCTGCTCCTACAAGCGATCTCTACCCTCACTACACAAAAAGATTTCCCTGCCATCTCTTTTTGAACAATCAACATTGTCTCACTTTTGTTATCATTTTTCCAACATCTTGCAGCAGCCTTGTACAAACATTACCACACAGACATTAGTTTCCTCCACATCACTGTGCCGTGATGACATTATCACTGTGGCTTCGAGATGTGGCAGGGAGATAACCAGACAAGTTGATGGCCACTTGAAAGATGCCAGACACACCATCACTGCGACAGTGAAAATCTCATCACTTTTCTCATGTAAACAAACTGATGTAAGCCTTAAGTAAGATTGCACACTGCCTAAAACAGAAACTAAATTATTTAAGGATGAAGCTCTTTCCCTTTCATACCAATTCTACTGCTGACATGTTTTGTTATCTTAACCGTGATTTAGTGTGCCAGTGTAGACAAGGAATTATTTGGCTGCATCCAAACATTCCCAAACAATATTACAGGCCAAGCACAGATACTGTAACTTCACTTTACCTGATACTGATAAAGGCCCTCAGCCTTTTCATGCCACTACAAATGATTATACACAAGTCAAATAAACAGACTAATTAACACAGCCACTGCACCAATACAACAACACCTGAATCAGAGAGTAAAAAGAGAAAACTTCTGTATTTCTGGAGTTAGCAGATAAGATGACCTTAAACTAGCTTAACCAAGACAAATCTGAGTTAACAAAGCTGTACTGTGTCCTGTGTGAGAGGACTCAGGTCGAGGACACAGTGTTAGAACACAAAATATGTTTATTTCCACAAGTTTCACTCAACACAAAATAATTTGGCAAGGTATTATACTGGATTACCATACCAGGTAGAACAATTTCCACCAGAATGAATATATCAGAATTATTTGTACAGAAATGCATTTCTGGAAAGATGTTCAACAAGAGATTAAACAGATTTTAGATTAACTGCTCTCTATATTAGGCACACATTCAATATAAGAGATGGAAAACTGATATAGCTGTTAAGAACTCTGCTCTTATTTTTTGTTTTAATAGCTTCTTGGATGAAACCAAAACTTCCTAGTAAAATACACTGGAGATATTGGCTAAAGGATAACCTTAATATGGAAAAAAAAATCCTGCAAGACTACAGCTCAAAACAGATTTGTCAGGAAATGGTTAAGCGACACAAGAAATACAGGTCTTCAGCTATCTTCTGTATTTTTTTCCTCTTTGATTTCTTCTTATTGTTGTTTTTGTTTCTTTTCACGCAGGACTAAAATGGAAAAAACTGTATCTTAAATTGAGGGTTTTTTGTTATTTGTAAGAAAGAAATGTTAGAACTGTGGACTTTTTCATGTTTATGTATTAATGTATAGATATATGCACATATTCTAATTTGTGCAGTATTATATGAATAAACATTAATGAAAAAAGTAAGGTTGATTTTTTTTGTTTGTTTTTTAAGAGTCATTATCATAAAACTGCGTTACTTTCACATCTAAGCCAGTAGTGACTCACCAGCCAGTGATAGAAGACTGCTGCTAGCCGAAGTTTACCATCAATAGCAAGCTTATTTTGGCAGTAGAAAACAAGAAACCCTGGTGCATTCAAAATGAGAGATTGTTTACACAGTCAAAAAAAACAATGAAAAAAGTCACCTTGAAGTTTCAGTTTGTCATAAACTGCTTGAGGAATTTTCCGTACTTCACAAAAATGATGTTCAAAAAAATATTTGTATTTTTTCCTCAGTAATCATTATGTTTATGTATGCCTGTAAAAATAAACATTTTCAATTAAATGAATTTCTTGCAAAAAAGAGTCTTAACTTATATGGAATAATCTCAAACCATAGATGTCAGTGTCACCGAGTCTCTATGCATTACAGCCACACTGAACTTAGGGAAAGTCTCTTCATGCTCACACACTGCCACCCTCAGAGCTGGAAATTTGACAGTACAAGTGCAAAGCTTGTCAAGTCAGCTATATTTGTACAAATGTGCCCTTTGTTGAACAGAAAGTTCAATATATGAGACTTCAGAGGTTGTTCAGAGTTTTTACTCTCATCATTTTCCACCAGTTTCTACCTATTACCAACTTTACCTATTCCTTAAAGTCATTACCGAGGAAGATAAAAGCAGCAAATAATGATCATAATGACTGAAGGATCACGTTCTGCTGTTATGACAGTGCTGGCACCCTGTTACTGCGGTATGGTAGCCTCATATGCCCAGCTGAGAGACTGCTGTGTCGCCTCTCACTAACGAAAACTCTGACTCATCACTCTGCTCAGCTTGACTCGTAAATATTACAAAGCGCAAGCCAACATCTAAAAGCACCAAAGTAATACTAAAATACAGGACATTTCTACAACCGCATGAACAAGAGGGTTTGACACAAAATGGCAAAACAAGTTTTTCAGATGACTTAATGTAGAAGATGGAGCGCAGAGTACTGAAGAGTACGGATTCAACCTCAAAACCTGCGCTATCAGAGACTTTTTTATGGATACAATCAATCAGTTTCACATTAAACAAACTCATCATATAACCTCATATTGCAAGTGACTCCAGAGTGAGCAATAACACAGTCATTGTGAAGCAGATCTACTGACACATAATTTCCAGGACATTAAAGACAAGCTGTTGCAATGTAGGATTCTTTTCATTTTAACTGCTATATACACTGTACTTTTTGCCATGGTGTGAACCTTTAAGTGTAATCAAATAAAAAAAAGTTGTCCAAAGAGTGAAGAGGAACAGTGACTAAGGTTGCCAAAGAAAAGTTCAAAACACAGCCCTCTGGCCATTGATTTTCCGATTTGAGGGCTCTACCTGCTCAACCAGAGCTAACATAGATTAATAATTACCAGAGCCTATCTATTGCAGAATTGTGAATCAGAAATGCACAAATTAACTGTTTTGTTTTCCTGCAGTGTAAAATTGTTGCTACACGTCAGTGCACTCTTTACACTGGAAATAATGATCTTGCTCACTACAATGATGAACTGTGGCAAGAGAGAAGTGTTGGGGTGAGTTCAGTACTTATATTGTTCAGAGACAACAGCATTTATCCTGTCAGCATTCTGTAAACCGGCAGCCTCCAACAATGCATGTCAACAGTAACAAACTTACCCTGGGAGATATTAAGCGAGTTAAGTGAATAAATGTCAAAGATTTACATGATGAATCTACTCAAGAGTGTTTCCAAAATTACATTTATAATTATGTTTTATCCAGTATCAAAGCAGCTGTGTATAAAGGCTTTTATGAATGGCCTACTTTTCTTGTGCACATGCATGGTAATAACACAAACCTGCTGCTTGTCCTTCTTGAGTATTTTCATCTTCTATCCCTTCACAGCATCTGTTAACAGAAAAGATCATAAATCAAATTACTTCCAAAAAAGCACACATTAAAAAAAAGGAAATTTCTGATATCTGTAAGGGAAAAAAAGTAGAGCTACAATATAAAAAGAAAATAAAGATTTTTCAAAGAAAACAGTGCATATTGGATTTAATCTTACATAATTGTAATCAAAGTAGAAAGCACTGAAATCTCCCAAAGAACTACACATGTATGTGTATTTAACTCTTATACAACTGTATATAAAGGTACAGTAAGTAGTGAGCACACCTTTATAAGAAGAAAATCTGAGACAAATGTTTTCTTGCAGCATCCTTCCAAGTTAATTACACTTGAGTCAGCCACTGAACTACTGCCTCACTAAAGGACACTTGCTTCAGTACAACAGTAAATAGAATAAGTTCTTTAACTGACTCTTCCCTTACAGTTTAAGTTGAAAGAAAAGAAAAAAAAATGTTACACCTAAAAACTATATGGACTGTATGAATTTCATGTATCGACTGCTTCGGTATTGTTTGATAACTTTAAAGTGCAGTTTTATCTGAGACTAAGTCAATATTGTCTCAGTTTAAGCAGAAATTTTTACAGGTCACTAAAGAAGCTCCATAAACTTCATGTTATACTCCACCCACACTCTCTCTCACACACACACACACACACACACACACACACACACACAGTAAGAGAAGCCCAAACAAGACAAAGGTTTGTTCTGTACATTAAAACAGTGTGCAAAGCAGGGGATGAAAATGTTTCACTGTACCTGTCTTGGTGATGACAAAACCTAATTATTTTACTAAAAGGTCAAGTAAGTTTGACAACATTTCTGTACCGTGTTGTACTTACAAGATGTTAAAGACAGAAGTGTTTAATAATTCAATAGATCACCCACAAAGTATAAAATCTTGATTATTTTCTCATGATTTTCTCGTGTATTTTTATTCTTTTAACATACATGGCAGAGCACAGAGGCAAGTGTTTTAAATCTGCCTTATGTTCATTAATTGTATGGTACAATACAATATTATTATATTTAGACAGAATAGAGTTCCGTTTGTGATTCACATTTGAAATGGCACATTTTGAATGACCTTTATTGACTGCACTCCCATAACCAGGAGTGTCAAGATAGCATATATGGCTATATGATGCATTATATGTCTGCTGTAATATTATATGACTGTGAATCACATTTTCAACAACACAGGGGAAAAAAAGATGATAGAAACGCTGCAGAACAGAAGTTGGAGAGTAACATTGTGTGCTCCCAGCTTTCACTGAGACTCAGAGCCTGCACTGACAAAGTGCAGAAATGATAGTATGAAGTCATTTCAGAATAACTTGAACAGATCATTTTCAGGCCACTGTGCACTACTTCTGTCTCCGTTCCTACAAACCTGTGCAGCAGCATTGCCACGAGGGTTTGTGTATAGCAAAGAAGTGGAGGTGGACAGGACCAAAGATAATACAACTTATTCAACTTCTTGCCTTTGAAAAAGCATCACTGCAACTCATTCAAAATCCCCACGAGTACACCTGCATATCTTTGGAGTAGTTTTATTTTGCTGAAAATCTGCAGTTTGTCCGTGTAGCATGTTAAACAGAAGCCTCTGTCCACTTCATTAAACACACTTGATTCTAAGGAAATACTGTGCTGGGACTGCAACATTTTATTAACAAATGGCTAACATGCTGACTGGTATCTTAATTATGAGGGCACCAAAATAATTAAAGTTCAAATAACATCATAGACAGTAAAGGTTCGTAACCGGATACAGCTGAGATATTGACTTTGCACATTAAGTCACAACAAACACAAGGATATCCATGATCACCAGTCATGATGTGTGACACAG
This sequence comes from Pundamilia nyererei, assembly GCF_000239375.1. Taxonomy (NCBI): domain Eukaryota; kingdom Metazoa; phylum Chordata; class Actinopteri; order Cichliformes; family Cichlidae; genus Pundamilia; species Pundamilia nyererei. The sequence continues at coordinate 691,351 of NW_005187647.1, read as the reverse complement.
CAAACAGGCTACCTAAAAGCTTTAATATCCAGCTGTTCTAACATTACATGAATGGACAATGTCAACATTACCAGATCATTTTGGTATCCAATTCTCTATCTGGATGTTTCTATATCGTCATCCTTTCAACATCTATTTTCCTCATAAGTACAAGCTTGTTTGCGGCAAACCAATTCTGAGTGACTCACTCTTGAGTCTGCCTGAGCCAATGTGCTCTTTGCAATTGCACGAACGTAAGACCCTTTTCATCATCACAGAAAGCATTAATTCATCAGTACGCACTGAAGATTGCTGTACTGCACTCAACATGTGACAAACTGAAACTTTAAAAACTGCACCTTTACCATATACCATACATATACATATGTATACATATACATATACATATGTATACATATACATATGTATACATATACATATGTATACATATACATATGTATACATATACATATGTATACATATACATATGTATACATATACATATACATATACATATGTATACATATACATATGTATACATACACATACATACACATACATACATACACATACATACACATACATACATACATACATACATACACATACATACATACATACATACATACATACATATATATAGCAGATTATTACAGTCATCTGTAGTCCACTTTAAAGCTGTCCTCATTTTAAAAGGACAGATTACACATACATAATAATATATGTATATCATGAGGCAGAATTTTAAATAATCCAAGTTTCAATTTTCTTTTTCATTGTTTTGATGTTTCATACCATCCATACCACTATTGCTTATGCTAGAACATCAAACCAACTGCAGCATCATAACCACCAATGGGGGGGGGGGGACTTGCTGCATGCAACAGATAGGAAGAATAACTACAATCGAGTTAACAGTAATGACAATTTAGATTTATTTAACATCTAAAGACACAAATGTTTATCTGCAGGCCTGAACGAGCTGTACACCTTAAAGCCAACCAGGACACAGTGGCTTAAAATTTGTATTCTACGCAGAACCATTAGATGTCAAAAGCAAGAGGCAATAAAAGCAAGAGGCAATAAAAAAGGATCAACTAAACGCATACGTAAACTAAAAGAAGTTCAATTTTTTCCTTTTTAAATCCCTCAGGGTTCAGGAAATCAGACTGAACATCTACTGATTATATACCTCATTTTAACAGGTGCAAACTCTGCAAACAACAGTTGTGGGGCAACTATGAATCTGTCAGTCTTCCAATACAAATCCACAACTACATTATACAGCCCACAGTGAAATCACTAAATTATAATTAGTCAATTTGATGTCCCCGGTTGTATGACAAATCGGTCAGACAAGCTCTTCCCTTACTACCTTAAAGCCAAAAATGTTAAGTTATTATAAAAATTAGTGAACAGAATTACCCAATAAACTAAAAGGTTTAGTGTTACGGTTATACTAGAGATTGAATATGACTTAAGGCTTCACCACTATGCTAATATAGCACAAAAAAATGAAATAAATATGAAAAAAAAAATGAGCCAGCTGATTAGGCAGAATTGGACTCAAATTATTGTCGGATACATGTTTTGTTTTGGGAGGTTTTCACACTCTGTTGAGATTTACATTCTCCAAGTTACATGGATATTTTTCCAAGCACTCGTAGACTAATACAACCTGGATGGTCTGCACCCTGCTGAAAGCCATAGTTTTAAATAGATAATTTTGGGACTCAAAAAAGTCTCAAAAGGCTTCAACAGCACAAACTGTAAAGGGATCCAGTTTAATGATTCAAAGTAGTGAAATGAGGCCTAACAGACACAGGCCCCAGGTACCTGTGTCTGGACACCTATCAATCAAAGCAGTTGTGCCCCTAATAGTAATAGTAATAATAATAATAATAGTAATAATAATAATAATAATAGTAATAATAATAATAATAATAATAGGAAGAGGAGGAGGAGGAGGAAGAATGCAATATGCAAACACAGTAGTAAAACCTGGTTTAAATGGAAACTGCCAATCCTCTACATCAACATAACCATAAAACTAAACAGGAGCACAGTACACTTGGGTGTCCAACTCAAAAAAGGTGTACACAGCACCAGTGCAATAGAAATGACTCAAAGAAAAGAAAAAGATTACCTTGTGCCTCATGTTACAGTATACAGTTCCTTCCATTCAAGTCTTTCAGTGGAAGACAAGAGTATGCCGATTTCTCTACGATATCTCCCAAACACATTTTCTCCACATACCTGAATCAGTTTCTTTTGTTTTTTTAAAGAAAAGAAAGAATGATGACCAAGAAGGACAGAAAACAAACAACTGATGTAGTGATTTACAACAGCTGAGTTATGAGGAATATTGCTGATTTTAAATTAATAGCATTTTAATCCAGGTAAGATGTTTGTTCCTAGATTTCTTTTCTGGCGACGGACCAGATTAACAGGAGAGAGAAAAAAAGGTCAGTTAAAGACTGAAGGTGCCAATAGATGTTTGGACTAACTTAAAAGATAATCAGTGCAGTAAATGCCTTTTTCCCCAGCTACTCAATTATGATTTCATTCTTTTAACATATTTAACCTATTGCCTTTTGCTGGAAAGAAAAAAGCAGATTTAGTACAGGTGATATCAATTGCCTGGAACCAGCTCCACTGTGCTTTTCAGAAAGAGCAGGTGCTCCTCATATTTTGAACACAGTGTACATGACATTCAGCAAAATCCACCTTTTGCTGCTTAACACTCTGATGATAAAATGGCATCTGTGGTGCACTACTCTGCAGCAGCAGAAACAGTCAGGTACTCCCACCACCTGCCTCACTGTACCATTAAGGATAACTGCAGTATCTGCAGAAGAAGTTCAGACTCCCCACTGTTTTAAAAGTGGGGAGCCTGAGCTCCCCCACTTTCATAATCCTTAAAACAACAAACCATATTTTCTGCTAATTAGATGGTTTAATTGCAAGTGAAGAAGAGAGTCTGTGATTATTGAGGCACTTAATTTTTGCAGTGCACCTGTCATAAAGATCAGTACAGCATATAATGCAAAGTAAAAGAAATATTAGTTTTGGATGCCCCTTACAGATATGCTACATGTAGCTATTAATAAAGAATGCTATGGTGTTTTTAAATGCCCATCGCACATTGAAAGACTGGACATCCAAGGATCCAAATATCTGGATATGTTTGACAAAGAGGCCTGAAACCTCAAGGTTTCTCATTTATTATAAGCAGTTTTGCTTGAAAAATGACAACCAATTACTTTTTTGACAGCTGTACAGCTGTCACATTACCAACAATGCTGATGGACTGAAATACAGAAGAAACACATCAATAATTGTGACTTAAGCATCCCAATAATCCTTAGAGTGCCCCAAAGCACTTGCCTGAGACACTAACACTGGAGTAAGCAGACAGTGAAACCTGAAATGTAGGGCTTGTGTGATGCGTTATGTCTGTCACGTGGGAAGACGGGTCACAAGGGGGCATGGACTGAGTGAACACAGAGGGAAAGTGAAGCAGTATGAAAACAGGAAAATACAGCATACCTCATGACTTCCTCTCTCATTGCTATAAATGACAATATTTGCATATATAAGCAGTTTACATAAAATAATAAAAATATAAACTAGCACTCAAATTCATTGTATATTAGCAGTTAACTTAAAAGACCAATGTCAAGAGTTTAATTTTCCTCCACTTTAGCAGCTCGATGATCCAGGTGAGATTACATTATCTCCTGCACACAGTCCATAGTATAGATATGACTTAAGTGTGTCGACAGCACACGTCTCTGCCACATGGGACTCAGTTATTTTTGGTGTGAAAGATCCTTTCTGTAAATACAAGTACTGCATTATACTGATAAAACTGCAGGTGTGTTGGCCTAAATCTAGTTTAATCTCGACTTGATGCAAAGTCAGGGTTTTTCTTAAATTTAATACACAAAAGCTGAAGCCACTCAGTGTGTAAGCTGTTGTGTTTTTTAGATTCATCACTGACTAGTTTTCTTTTTTCTTTCATTTTTTACTCAAATTTACTGACATATTTAGGCTGACGCATAATAACTGTGGATCCTGCTGAAACATTTCAAATTGTTCCCTAACAAATGTTGGAATTCCTGATAGATTTCAACGTGCTCCTTCTGTGCCCAGTGCTGTGTAACGCTCCTAATTTTATAATTGCCTACGCAGTCTCCACAACTCTTTAGGAGAAAAGAAAGAAAAAAGGTTAAAAAGAAAAACAATTTAAAAGGCAATAAAGGCCATTGAAATACTGATTTACACAGGAATTATTCTGAGATCTGTTTTTTGTGGGGTGTGGTGGGTAATTTGCTGTAGAATTTTTACTTTGTAAACTGCAGACATGGCAGAGTTGCAAAAGACAAATGACCACAAATGACCTCTGCAATTATTACAACTTACCAGAGGTCCCCAGGTCATCCTAGTTCCATGATATTAGTGTTAATGATTATGACTTAAAAAGGGGGGGGATGTAGAATGTATACCCATTTGTCTCACCAATGGACAAATACCTTCAACTATCACAATGGTAAATTAATATGCATCTAACACCTTTAAGTGCTGATATGAACCTTATGCAAATGTGTCTGCTGGGCAATGTAGTCCCAGATTTTATGAAGGGAAATTAGACTCCAGAAGGTTGCAGCATTGGGCCTGCTATAACCATATTTAAGTCAAATAGCATAAAGCAAACTATTTTTTTATTAACTAAAGTATTATTTTAAAAACCACATGTAGTTTAATGTCATTGCTTTTTCCAAAGCATTTGAAAATAAGGATTATGAACAAGTATGAACAAGAATTGTCAGTGTGCTTATATGTGGAGAAAATGCAAATACTGAATCATTGATGACGTTTCAACCATTTCAAGATAGCAAATCCTTTAGTGAGCTAAACAGCTCCAGTAACACTTAATTTGGATGAGAGTCAGTTTTATAACACTGTCACTCCATGGAGTAAAAATCACAACTTCAGTAAAAAGACAAAGATGATGTCATGATAGATGCACTGGCACGACATCCAATTTTAACAAAAACGTTTTACCTTCTGACAGATTCAATACATTTAAAGTTAAGCTACGCAGCCATTGTACATATCCAGATCTTAGTGCATGTGACAGAACAGAAACAACTTCCTCAACATTACAAATAACTAACAAATGAATGTATGTGCATACTTAGATAATCATAGATGACAGAAAAGTGCATGAAAATGGGAAACAGCAATGTAAAGAAGGTGTAAATTTCTTGTTATAGTTGAAAGGCTGCCCAAAAAAAGAAATAAAAATGAAACAAGTCTAAATGGAAGTCAAAAAGACATCCTGTGGAGGCTTTTCCTTTTTTAAAACTTCTGTGTTACATTCCTTTATCCCTGCACACCTGTCACCCATGAATATTGATGCAAGAGCATGCCGTTTCCAAATATCAAACAACCCTCTACCGCTCACTTATTTTGCAGCCTTATGTGACAGAACTCATATGCAAACACAAACACAAACAAGCGCACATGCGTGCACCACAGGGTATGTGAACAACAAAGACTGCATTTGAAATGTAAAAAACACAGAAAACACTTGCATGCAAAAATGTCTCGACTCAGACAGAGCTGTATTGTTACAATATCGTCATAATATGCCACTCACTATATATGGTCTGTTGACTAAAAATATAAAATCAGGACAAGTTGAAACACCCTCGGAATTTAATAGTCCAGGCTTGTGTATCAACAGTTTTTTCCTTTTTACAGCTGGCAGTAACAACTTAGGAAGTATGTTATAGTTTGTGCATACTGGTAGGGCTTTGCTTTTAAACTTTCAAATATTATGATCTGTATCAAGTGTGCATTATATAAGGACATAATTTATTTATACGTTAATTATCCACATAATAGACACAATGACATAATCGTTACAGCCTTTAAATGTGTCACACTGTATTTTTGATCAAAACATTGAAAGTCAAGTTGGAAGACCAGTAAGACAATAGACTCACATTTAATAGAAGACATAAGGGTTGCAGGGATCACAGACACGTTCAATTAACGAGCAGGAGCATTATGTATTTTCTTCTATTTGATCTCAAAAAGCTCCTAAAACAGTCAGTGATCACTGTTGACCTCCCTCGGCTTTTATTACTGCTAATCATTTATTTAAGCTCAGTTTTTAAAACCTTAGGATGTAACTACAGCCCATCTCATGCAGCAGTATATGAATGACTAACCTCGTATTGTGGATGGATTATCTCAGTTGTTCTCCTGGCTGAAGTTTGGTCCTTTTA
>NW_005187647.1:679037-680075 GCF_000239375.1 Pundamilia nyererei | reverse complement strand
TGAAAATGCAAATATTAAAATACATAAATTATACATTAAAAATTATATATATGAAAAATTTTGTCCAAACTCTAATGTAATGACTTTATTTTAAGTCATTTTTAACCAAATATGACAAAAAAAAGTTTACATTTCAGGCCACTGTAAAAACGTCTCCGTTTGCTTTTAGAAATTGTAGCCAAATATTAACTGAGAAATTAATCAATAAAAGACAATAGATTTTTTTTCCTCCTCCCACTCAGTAACTACCCTTTTTCCAGTAACTGTTTTACCTGTGAAATTATCTCTATAAGGAAACGGCTCTAGGATTTTCATTTTACAACCTTAAAAAGTGGGTGTTAGGGCAGACTTATTCTAAAGCAACAGACAGAAATCCTACCAGGCCATCTCAGTGGAGGGCCCATTCTTTCTTCAGTGACCTTATTCCCGTCACTCAGTCACTTGCCCTTGCACAAAAGAGCAGAAGAGCCATACTGTTGCTGAGTCTGAGAATCATCAGGAGACAACTCGCTAGAGGGATGAAGAGGAGCAGCCGGCTGTGCTAAATCAGAACCAAATTTCAGCCCCGTTTTCCCAAACGTGTGTGTGTGTGCTAGCTTGCACAAAGAGCGGAGCGCGCCTTAAAAATGGAACACAGCTCCTCCTCACTCCATCCCTGCTTCAGCTGTTCGACGCTTCCACGAGGGAACAAACAAAGCAGCGGACAATGGTGTCAGAGGGAGCCCTGTTTAGATTCATCTTTCTCGGTTAATTACTTATCACCTCTAAATCTCAAACCCTGCTGCTGATGCTGATGACACAGTTTTCATCTTTCCTTGTGCCAAGTATCCAGCCTACCTAATCTGCTATAGTGTTGTGGCATTGACATGAGCCACACATCAGAGCGCACCATTGTGTGCTATATTTAAGGTCACAAGTGAATCCCGCCTACCTTCTCCACTCAGTGAACGACATGACCATACAGCCGCTCACTAACTTACAGCATTTTACACTGAAGACTTGAGTATTGTATTACAGGCATATAATCAATGTCTATTC
>NW_005187647.1:676513-678553 GCF_000239375.1 Pundamilia nyererei | reverse complement strand
AATCTAATTTCTTCTGTCTCCATCCACAGAAGTGATAAACTGAAACACTAGCACATAAACTGCCCCTTAAACAACAATAAATAAGCACACCGGGAGAAAGCTGAACATAATGAAGAAATTTAATTTATCCTGTCATTTCTTCATAACTATAATTACATAATATTTATAATCACAAGCTTTAAAACTCTTTAATAAGAGTTTAATAAGGAACATGTTATACACGTTACATGGACAGCTGATCAATTTTATGGTTGGTTTAATTTAAATGGTTCAACTGAGTAGTAAACCATCAATACAGGTTTACTGTAAACATCTCAGAGTGCAACAAAGATATCTGACGGCACCATATGCCTCAATGGTGTGGAACACTTCTTTAAGATTAGATACAACACAGAGAACCATGTAATGTGTATTACAATCGAAAGGTTTTAAATTACTTGACATCCTTGCATTTTTCCTTTTAGGTGCCAACATAGTACATGCAAATGATCAACCAAAGGTTCTTCTGAAAAGCTGATTTCCTCCAAAGATTAAGAGTCATTTTTTTCACTGATGCTTTCCTCTCTTACTAAATTCCATGGTAGACCTTGCACCCGAAATTCATATTACACATTAACATTTTTCATGTGGAAAAGTTACAAATAAACACTAAGTAATAACACACTAAAAGCCTTTTTGCATGGATTACTGGTATACGATTCCACCATAACAACAATGTGCAAAATGCAGAATGCAGCAAAACCACTGGGCAAAACAGTGGATCACAGATAACGCAGTCTGTAGAGTAACATGGACATAGGACTGCCAGCTGGGGAAAAAAAAGAGTTTCAAATGTCACAATAAAAGTTTCCAATGCCTTTGTTCCAGCACAACTGGATTACTTTCATGTGATCATCTTCAGCAAAGAAGTAAAAAGTTTACAAGTTGCTTGAAATTCAGCTGCACATTGTGAACTGTAGAAAAATAATGAAAACTATATGTGTGGCAGCCACGATGTTCCTGTCAAGAAAGAGGTCAGTGTATGTTTTGTTTTTTTGTTTGTTTTTTAAGTTTAATGACAAATGTGTTCATGACAATATCGCAAAATGTACTGTTTGAAAGATTATTTTCTCAGATTAAATAACTTTAATGGTGACTAAAGTTATTTTTAAGTATAGAGAATTGACAATGAATCTCCTAAACAGAGCATGTACATTAAAATACTCAATATTGGTTACATTTTTGTTAAACCAGCATTTAAAAGTATATGTTTATTAAACAAGATCATTTATAGTAAGAGAGATTGTAGGTTTCACATGAATCTTGCATTGTATAAGGTTTACATATCCGGACATTAAGGTGACCTTCCAAATTTTCTTTCTATGAACTACAATTTCAGTTGTAAGGAAGAAGTTGTTTGTTACACTTTATGTTTAAGTACAAAAGTAATTACATTATATGTATATTTTAAAGCAAAAACAGTAGAAAGATGGACTTCGTTACTTTGACACCACCCATTTTGACTAAAGAAAACAATGAGCGATGAGCATTTTTACCATGTCCATGTCAGCGGTTTATAAAACTAGATGTGAGAAGACGGCGGCGCTTCCGAATGTCAAACCACTTGTCAATCACAAGTTTTTAGCCAATGAACATACCCCAGATAATCCTCCTTTCTGAAACACAGATTTATAATACTGTTGAACTTTTTAAAATTCAACAGGACCCAAAGTGAGTGACTGAGACCATGAACTTGCTCACAGTGTTCAGGACAGAAAGCCAATTTCCAATAGACCTCTATCAATGTTTTATCACAAGCTTCTAAATCGTTATGTGGAGAAACTTGATGAGGGAGGGACGAAGATGTTAACTTATACATAGAGCTAGCTGGGCGATATAAGATTTTTTCATATCACGATATGTTTTTTTTTTTCATTTCAGGCAATAACGATATATATCTCAATATAAGCCAAATAACTATATTTGTAAGATTTAAATGTGCCGTTGCTCACAAGTAAAATGTGAAATAATCAGCAGCTTGTTTTTATTTAAATATTTATT
>NW_005187647.1:654678-675808 GCF_000239375.1 Pundamilia nyererei | reverse complement strand
TTTTTTTTTAAAGAGGACAAGAGCGGTGAGGTCTATTGCAATAGTTTAATTTTTCTATCGAGAAAAAGTTATTTCGCAATACATTTCGTTATATCGCCCAGCTCTACTTATACCCCCGACTGAGTTTACTGATGTTGTGGAATAGGGCTGTTCGATATAATGATATATATCGGATGACGATATAAAAATATCTATTGTTTCATTTTATGCTATTGTTTGTTTCGTGGCGTCGCAAAATAAACTGTTCATGGCAATATTTTTTCATCGTTTTGATGGTCACTGTAGTGGCTATCTTAATTTCTTAAAAAGCGATTTCCATCTCTCATACGATCTATGGTTTAACAGCACACAGGATGAATACCCAAGGCCAGGGTTGGCATTAACGTAACTCTTCATACAAAGAAAGGGAAGAAAGTTGCTTTCTACAGCTGGAGTTTGACTAACATCGACAGACATCTATACAGTATGACGGAAGGGCATTTGAAATTGTATGTTTTTTTTTCCTTTATAAGTCAAACCACCTTTAAAAAATATTATAATTAGTTGTTTACTGTTCAGGCTGAGCTTGAACACAAAACCTCCTACCAAAATATAATTATTAAGAAACTGCATAAATTGTATTAAATTATATGTTAGACAAAGAGTTGTGTTGGTGAGATCAATATTAGTTCCAAGGTGGAGTTTGTGCCTAATGAAGTAACCAATGACTGTATCTGCACCAACTCTAAGTTTATTCCAGTACCAAAGCTCTTTATAATCACCATTTCACAGAACTTGATACTGTGTAAATAAAAGTTAAACAGGTTAAAGAGTACTGTTTAAATAAATAAATGTGTACTTTTAAAATAAATGAATTTAAAGTTTAAATAAATATAAATAAAAACATAATACAATGATTTATAAATTATTTAAACCCGATATTTAATAGATAACAACACAAAGACATCATATCAAATGTTCTAAGAAGCATTTTTGAAAATGCATCCAAATTTGAGGTCAGCAACACTTCAGAAAAGTTAGAAGCGAATGTTTTTTGCTACTGTGTTACATCACCTCTGTTAACCATATTCCCTTTGGAAAATTATATAGTTTTAAAAGTGAGTATTTCATTCTTGATTGATACAGGATTTCAGCAGATAAACAGTTTGTGCCTTCACTTTCATATTTTTCATTTCATAAAAATCTAACTGTTTTTATTGTGAGCCAGATCTGAGGAGCGTACTATGAAGCAAGATTAATGGATAGCAATAAAAAACTTAAAGTCTGAGTTTTGTGTGTCACAAAGGAGACTCTCGTTTAACTTTGCTATATCACCATGGTAAATTATGCTGAACAAATAACCGGCGCAGGTTATATCCAGAGTTTCGGTTTAATAATTGACTAGCTGCACCACATTTTTACTGATTCTTTTATGTATAGCATGTTTTAAGTGCAATTCAGCTTGTTTGCAGGGCAAATACATTTTATATGTGGAAGTTCTTAAGCTGCATGTCTGTGAAGATTCTCAGTCATCCAGGTCATCGTAGTCTGCGTAGTCTAAAGAAGTCCAGATGCTTTTCTTTCCAAGCTTTTTAAGCTGTAACTTACTAAAAAGCACAAAAAAGCCAAGCTGTAAAGTTAGAGCAGCTCAAACTGTTTATCATATTGTCATTTGGAATGTGCATGTATTTGGTAATATGGAAAATGTATACATATTTTTATATTTGATTCTAACCTGCTGCCAAGCCACTTTTATATTGCTAGAATTGGAGCTACAAAACAAAGACCTCACAGTAAGAATGCATATTGTATCAATAAAATTAATTTTACTTTAATCAGCTAATAGTCAGCATATTAATAATAATTATGAAACTTTAAATGAATCCCGTTTACAGTTTCAGATATCTAAAGTACAGCTTTTATGTTAGAAATAAACAAAGAGTGTACTGAATGTTATATTCCAAGGTTAATGATTTTCAGCAGCCTTAATGTAATTGTACTGTTAACTGTAACAGTTTTGCATTCTATTGTTATGTTCACTGTGTTCTTTATCGTTAACAGATTTAGACTTTTTAGATTCACCATTTTATCATCATCAACTGATCACATCTGATTGGAGCAGGCGACACTCATAGGGATCATTTGTTTGCGGAAGAGCGTGAAATGCCCCTTTTTAATGTGAACATGCCGAGATCCTGAAGCAGAAAGCCTGGCTTAACAGAGAAGAGCAATAGTTTTTGTCAAGCCAGTTAATGCAAAAAAAAAAAAAAAAAAAAAAAAAAAACACAAACAAACACCTCTGGGCTGCTGACAGTCTGCTGTGGCACGCCTGTTTTGTTTTTTTTCTTCTTCCCCTTAACTACAGGTCCAGGCTAATGAAGGATTCCGTTTCCATGATTTCCAAAAAAGGATTAGCAATTTTAACTGGTTAGAGAGCAGGCCAGTTTCCACTTTACTTAAGTCCATCCCAACTGAACCCAAAGATGGTGACAGGGGTCCTGGATCTTGTTTATGTATACGTTTTCCTGCATGTTACAGTTGAAACTTGCATTTGTACATTGAGCAAAAATCCTGTGGTTCTCAGAGATGTTCCTAAGCACATGCACTAGTTTCCGTTTTTAATGCTGCGTTGCCCAAGGGCCAGTAGATCACAAGCATTCAATACTGGTTCTCTGTATTAGACCCTGTGTACAGAGATTTCTCAGAATTTTCTGATAATATGTAAAATAGGTTTGGGGGGGGGCGCATTTAAAAACAATCTATAGTTTTCCCTGTTCGAACATTTTATTAAATGTCTTATTTGCATCAAATTTATTACAAATAAGAATTTACAGTTTCAGTATTTGATCATCTGCCTTTGGTTTATTTTCACACAAACACATATTAAATAATTTACAAATCATTGCAATCTCTCTTTTATTTACATGTTATAAAAACAAAAGTTTTAACTGATACCGTCACAGAGATATTATTTCAAGAAAATGTCAATTTCTGGAGCTTTATTTGGCAGGAAACCTCTTAGTCTTGTTACACTGAGCTGTGTTTGTGTCATTTGTTAAACAGATTAAAAACAATATGTTGGAATGCAATACAATGTAAAATCACTACTAAACAGTTGATTTATAGTTGAACTGACACCACTCTGAATGTGAACAAAAAAAAATGAGCATTAAAATCTTCAGAATACAGAATGTGTGGCACAGTATTACATTAAACTGTGTAGGTGTGCCTAATAAAGTGGAGAGGGAATGGAAAGGTCACAGATTATCAGTACATATCTGGATTTATTATTAAATAATACAATGGTTCAGGTTTTTCTGATCACTGAAGTAGACGAACGCACTTTTATTTGGTTTAGATGGAGAAAAAGCTCTTGCAGAATATGTTCTAACACTGAGCATGCAGTTCTCTACAACAGGTGGCTCTTTTAGAGCTTTCCTTGTGAGAACTGTCTGCCTGTTACCTTAACTAACATTTTTTTAAGTTAATATTTTTTTTCTATGACAAAGCAATATCTGTTTAAAGACTGTCAATTTTTGGTCACAAATAAATAAATCTAAAAATAACCATTAGCAAGGTAATGGTGTGATCTAACAGGAAGGAAAGATGTTCAATACTACTATTCAACTTTCAGTTATTCTGACCTCGGTGCCAACTGATGTCAGCAGCTGTAAAAATTCCCATGGAGTCAACATCCGGCATCGGTATGAGAATAATAGCACAGAAGATTCTTAACTATTTATATAAATTTATGTAATTAAGTTGAGCTTTGTGTACTACAGTGTACACAAATGTACACTGCTTGAACTGTCAGCTGTCTCAACAACTGAGAAAAGGGGAAAAGAGAAAAGAAAAGTTTTTTTCATTCCCTCTGCTTTCTCAATGATGGAGTTAAAGAAACGCGGCAGTTCTGCAAGTCAAAATTAAAAAGCCTGTCTACTTGTCCAGGATAGGTGTACAAGTAGGCAGACAGGCGCATTCAGGCCAGAGTTTTCAAATAGCCTACATGTCTTTTTCCTCCCACAGTCAAAAGACATGCATCCTTTATCTTTTGGCTGTAGCACACCAAAACAAGGCCAACATGCAAATACTGGGTCACCATGCCTCCTGGTGACCAAAGTGAGTCATACTGCAAACCACCAAAGAAAATCCTGAGAATTGACAATGCAACTTTTCAGCTCTCACAAACTGACTGAATTAAACTAAATGCATTCCTAGCAACAGATAGGAGCAGTTATTTATGTCAAATACAAAGGACTACTTCCAGCCTTACACCATACCAACTGGTAAGGGAAAACATCCTGTACATATGCTGGACTTGCATTTATAGAAGTCTTTTCTAGTCTTACTGACCACTCAAAGCACTCTACACCACAAGCCACATTCACAACCTTAGTCTTCCAGACTGGACAGTAGAGTCAGAACAGATTGGGTAAAAACAATTTAAGAGTTTCCACTTATCCTACACATAAACATTCTTTGCAACACTATTAATCTCCAAGTCATTGTAATAGGGATTATCTTTTAGTACCCTTTGTCTGTGCACCTGGCCAGGTGAAAATGTAGGGATTTAGGGACAACACTTTCACTTAATGACTCAGTGTGCTTGCATGACTCATTATGTCCCCGAATACACACCTGGCTGTTATAGCTACAAATGTTTCATAAGGGGCTATGAGGCTAACAAACTAGCTTTTATCAAAGCTCTTTGAGGTTTTGGCTATAATGAATGCTAGCAGACGCATAGGCTAGCGCACAGCTAGCATGAATGTTGCAAGGCACTGGATTGCCACAAGTTGGGAGGGCTAGCTAGGAGGGAAAAAAATAAGTTCCCGGCGAGTAAAAAGCCGACTTGGGGCGAAAAGCACAAAACACACACCGGACACACCGACAGAGAAAAGGATACACTGTGTCCCATTTCATGTTAGCCCCCGTAGCTACCGCGCTAGCTTTCTCCGCTAGCTCTGTAATGTCACTGCATCGCTGTTGTAAATACATTATAACAGCCCTCTCCTTACACGTGTGGAGAGCCTCTAAAACTCCTTCTCGGGGACATCTCTCCACCGAAAAAACCTCCCCAGCGAGCTGCTCACCTGCTCCGGACACCGGACACACGCTCTCACCGGCGAGACATCCCCCCGGTTAGCCCGAAAAACACTGGCGCTTTTTATTTCCAAGGACACAAAATCGCCATGACAGTTTAGAAAAATGCATAAAAAATTAGCAGGCAGAGGAGGGAGGGGAGAGAGAGAGAGGGAGAGAGAGATGAGGAGGGGAGGGGAGGGGAGAGGAGAGGAGGGGAGGGTGAGGAGGAGAGGAGGGAGGAGGGAGGAGAGAAGGGAAGAGGGAGGAGGAGGAGGAGGGAGGGAGAATAGAGGAACTCCACGCAATATCTATTTAATCCACATAAAGCTACCAGCTCCACGGAGTTCATTCAGTCTGGATGCTGGAGTTCTGCACTGCCAGTCTAGACACAGCCACGCGCACGCACGTTCACAAAGACAAGCCGCATCCTAAGTCAAAGGGCGCTTCTTACCTAAAATGGCCACTGCAGCAGCCAAAACACAAACAGCATTTTATTTGGTGGAAGTTTAGCAGCAGCGGCGGCGGTGTGGCTGCTGCAGCCAGCCTAACCTTACCACTTTGATCCAGTAGCAGCTCAGCGTTTCACATTTTTCCATTGGCTGCAGCCTAGCGCAGCTGGCTCCATGCATATTTCCATTGGCCCCGCAGCTGTCAAGCAAGCAAAAACGAGCCACTCTCTCCCGGGTTTGTCTGAGAGCTATCGCGGCAGCCCCAGGCAACACCATTGTGTATTGTGTGTATTTTCCACCCTTCCTGCTGATTCGCATAGATGTCAGCCTCATGCCCACTGCCTCTTGCTTTTTTTTTAGGTGGTGGTGGTGTTGTGTTGTTGTCCTTACCGCAGATTTGCCGGGAAATCCTTCTCGTACCGGGAGAAGCTTCCCACCGCACCGACCGGCTGCCTCCTGCTGCTGTCATTGAAGGAATGAAAAAAACAAGAGGGGAGCGTTCAGTTTTCAACCCCCCCGATGCAACAAAACGAAGGGGTTTACATTTCTCCTCTGCTGGCTGCATCCACCAATCATGTCGCTTTTTACTCCTCCATCATTACCGGGTTTGAAGGGCGGAAGAAAAGAAATAAGACATTCCACGTCTTTTGCAGATCGGGTTGCGTTTCCCGGATGTTGAGCTTCGTTGCTGGACTTAAATTGCTGTTTGTGAGATGCAGGATGTATCAGATGTTAACTTTTGCCTTTTTAGGGATCTGTTTCGCTAGAAGGCTGATCCGAGTGTGTCTTCTGAGAAGACTTGGAACCTCTCTTTGTTTCCAGCTTCACCTGGAGTGCGCTGACTTTTAGCATCACCAGCCCGTTACCTTCTTCCATTATTCTCCAGCTAAACACGCTTTTTATGATACACAATAAACTTTTATTCAGAGCCTATTCAATCCCTTGTAGCTGTGTGTGTCAGGAACTTCTGACTTCAAAGAGACACATCACAAATTTATAGTCACATGTTGACATTTGGGACTTAAAGTTTGACTTTGTTCAAAATACTATGACCCCATCTTAAACTCTTTTTTTCTTTAACTTTCAACCATACTACGCAATCTTCATTATTGATTATCACTGACCCTTTACTTACTCATCCTAGGTGGCTTAAAAGCTAAAAAAAAAAAAAAAAAAAAGATTCCCTGTGCTGATTCTGTTATAGTTATAGTTACTGTGTGTAAATATGTTTGAGTCCATTATTGTTACATGTGCACTATAGCATCTACATTTTCATCAGTATTTCAAGCAGAGGTGTTGGGGAATAAACTATTTGTACGTATTAACAGTTTACCTCAAACACATTTTTAAACTTGCTTTTAAACAAACAATAAAACAATTATCTAGACAAATGTGTTTATGTTTTTTCCTTCCTTTTAATAATGAAACCGTATGTATCAAACCTAATTTTGAACATTTAAAATCCCATATTGTATCAAAGTTACATTTACAAATATCAACATATTTCTTGTCAAATTACTGCCATCTATAGTTGTGCTATAATCCTGAACTTTCCTCTGAACTCTGTTGTTCAAACTTGACTTATTAAGATGAATTAAAAAATAAATTGCTTTACCATTTATTTTTAGGTGCACACATAATTGATTAATAGTTTATATTCAAGAGCACTCGTTATTTTATCTTTTCTTTTTTATCTTTTTTTGATGAAATGGAGCTGGAGATGGGTGGGGTGGATGGTGGGTGTATAAAGTACACACATTCACAGTTGGGCAATAGAAGATTTGAGTATTGGTTAAATGTAAGTGCATAAATTCTGCGTTGAAACACTGGATTTTTCCTTCATTATACCAGACCACTGTGTCTCCATGTCTATATATGACAAAACAATGGTTCAGTAATGCTGTAATCATACACTGAATACTTTGCAGTGCAGTCAGACATTCTGTAAGACCGTCCTTTGAATTATAATTTATATAAATGTGCTTTTTAAAACTTCACACTTAATGTTAGTCCAGGTTGCTATGAATGAACATGCAGATGTATTGAGTTCAAAACCTTTAACTTCACTGACAAGATCTTAACATTGCGTGTGAGGAGACAAGTCTAAAAACTTGAATTTTACGATGAGGACATGGGTGAAAGCTTCTGAAATACCCTGAGCTGGACCCTACTTTGCCAAAAGTTAAAAATAGTTTAGTTAAAAAGTCAAATATTCTTACTTTTATTAACAAACACTAATTCACCATTGTTCTCGATGATATTTTCAGTGAGAAACCAGACCTGTGTTATTCTGCCTTTGCGAGACAAATCTGCTTGAGTTGAAATTACAAGTTCTTGAATGCAATTAATGTTTTTTTTAATTAAAGTGTAGCAGCAAGCATATAATGATAATGATAGTGCTTCATGAGCATCACAGAATTTCTGAGTGCTGAGATTTAAAATTTTCAAACGCTTTTTTCTTCTTTAAATGTGAAGGTGCTGAGATGCAAAATCATCTTGTCTGCAGCACCTTTGACACGCCAAAAACAAAGTGCTGTTTTGTCTGAGTTAAATGCCTGATGTTACTGAGATAACAGCTTAAAGTATTTTCTCTGTTGCATACTTTACAACCTCTGTACAGTAAGTGAGGTTAACACTGTTGCAGGTACACTCCTTGGAGACCCTCCTGGAAGAAAAATCTCACAGTGGTGAGCAGTGTTGACATCATTAAAATGAATGGAGACGTTTTTCTGCATCACTGGTATCTGCTACTAAATTAGACATCATCACATCATCCACAAAGCAGCTTTTAATATAATTTCGCCTCTTAAAATGAATTGTTTGCTACAGCCAAGCAAGCTCACATGTACTGTCTGTTGCATTGGAAGAACAGAGATAAATAGAGGAAACAGTTGAAATGTTATTGAAATACACCCCTCTGAGGGATTTTACATCACAACACAGCCTGACTCAACTTTTTCCCCCCTTTCATCTCTGGCACATTTTCGGTTTGTTGCAGTTTTTTAAATACTTATTTTCCCCTTACTTATTTTTTTTCTTATCACACTAAAAAGACCAACTATAACAGAAACTGTTTATTTAAAGCAAAACAAACAATCCAATCCAATCCAACTTTATTTATATAGCACTTTTAAAAACAACAAAGTTGACCAAAGTGCTTTCCAATAATAAAACAGAGATAGCAGTTAAAAACCATACTTTAAGCATACAATGAAATCAATTAACAAAATAAATATATAATTAAAAAAGATAAAAATAAATCAGTGTATATATTAAATATCACAACATGAGTAGAATAAACAATAAGATATACAATGAATACGGTAAGATTAACAAGGTAGAAAGATTAAGAATGATCAACAGCTGACTAAAAAACCGACTACAAACTGACTCTGATAATACTCCTAGAAAGCCTTTGAAAAAAAGTGTGTCTTTAAAAGTGATTTAAACATTTCAAGTGTTGGGGTCAGCCTGATATGGAGGGGCAGTTTGTTCCATAGTTTGGGGGCCACAACAGCGAAAGCTCGGTCCCCTCGGTGTTTCAGTCTCGACATGGGGACAGCAAGGAGTGACTGGTCAGATGATCTGAGAGATCTTTGTGGAGTGTATTGGTGTAAAAGGTCTGACAGGTAAGACGGAGCCAGGCCATTTAAGACTTTAAAAGCAAGCAATAAAATTTTAAAATGAATTCTAAAACAAGCAAAATAACAGTCTCAGTTGTGGAAATAATAATGTTTTGTAGCATTTTGTTTGTTGTTGATAATCCTTTTCTTTATGGTACATGTGATGATAATCCCAGCATACAAATCTAAGCATTACCTTAACCTTAACATTACATTCATACTTTAAATGTATATTTAAGATTCAAGCAAACTTTATGTGTAGGAAAATGTAATAAAGAGCTTGACAAGAAATAGGCAACATAATTAAAATTTGTTGTAAGAAATGTAGACTTTTAATATAGAAAGCTCAGTGGAAGAGCCCAGTGTCACACCATCATGAAAAAAATAACTGGTGCAACACAAGGATTAACTTGTTTTTCACTTTTAGAAAGTTGCTCATTCTGTTTCAGATGTCAGATGACTAATATCACTTTTCCATGCATGCCTACATGGCTCTGCTCCATTTCACTCGTTTTTTAAGGTTCTCTATTATGTGATAGTACCTGGTACCAGATACTTGTTTAGTACCTACTCAGCCGGAGTTCCAAGCGATCTGAATTTATCCTAAAATGCGACGTCCAAAAACTGCATGGCGAGTCAGTGGCGTCACTCGATGATGAGTCGTGGGAGTCAATGCCCAATCAACAGAAGGAATGGCAGATATTTAATAGTCAAACACGACAATGTGAAAAAGGTCATGTTTTACGAGGCATGTATATATCATGCTAATATTTACGTGCACAGTAAAGCTTTACATAACATTTGTCTTTGCTGTACCTTATACTTTACCTCCATATATACCGGTACAGATGGTGTGTATGTGTGTGAGTCATACTTGGTGTTTTAAGTTGATTATTGGGTAAATCCTGAAAAAGACCCCAAAAAACAAGTATATTGTAGCCCAGCAAAAATTTGATTTTAATTAAGTCATGGATTTAAAATTTTCATGTTAGTCTTTAAATTCAAGGTTTTGGTACTTTTTGCCTGCAGACAAATGTATCTATTTTTCCTTTGTCCTCTGTAGTATTATCTGCTGTCTCTTGAATATAATGGAATTAAATTGCACTTGTCCTGTGGTGCCACAAGTAGAAACAATACAACGCTCGCAATGTCTTGTTCAAATATTTATGACCTGTTTTACTGAAAAACATATAGATTCTAAACACACAATCCTTTCACACAACACGACGCAGTTCATTAACTTACTTTAACCTAAGGTTGTTAGGTTCTAAAATATCATAGGTTAGTGTACTTTTTTACACGTATTAAAACAGCTGATATTCAAGGTGAGGCAAGTTGGAGCTTGGTGCACTATTAGCAGAATTGTTTACATGACAAACTGCAGGGACAGGAAACAAACATGTGACCTTTTAAACCTTGAGGCTGTCTTCAATACACAGCATTAAAAACGTCTTGTGTATTTTATCCTCGTGCTTAACCTCAGGTGCACAGCTGGTGTTCTTTGAGGTTGATTACACTAAAGATTGTAGCTTGTGTTATGCTGAAGAAGCTGACAAATAATAAGCAGCACTGAGTAAAGAGAAAACCACCGAAAAGGGAAGAACATGTACAAGAAGTGAGAAAAACGATTTAGTTTTACTATTTCTAGGTCCTTATCTAGAAGCAGTAAAAAATCCAACACAATCGGTGTCAAAGGGAATGCTTTGTCATTACCTAAAATCAATATGGTTTCTCATGTAAACAGAGTGTAAACAGAAGTCTAAACTCATCAGCCACATCAGATAGACACATGCACGTTTTGTGTAGGCTGCGGTTCAGGTCTGAGCAAAAATATTTTCTAAATAGGGAGAACTCCTACTTTCACAGCTTCCTCTTTCATAGCGGGCACTTACAAGTGCAAAACTACTGGGGCCCTATGGAGGTGTAGTCCAAAGATGTAATGCTCACTGACAAAAAGGTATACAATTGCCACTGTATTTTTGATGGAAGAGATCAGAAGAATCGGCAGCTGATTTTATTTTACTAATTTTCTTGACAGGTGTAGAGTTACTGTGGAATATCTTAATAAGTAGGCTAGTATGTGTGGCATCACATACCAAAGACACTTTATGGCATGCATGATTTTAAATATCTAACAACAGCAGCAGCCTGGCAACAGTTGAACTACCACATTATGGTTGGTCTTGGAAGGGTTTTCTTTACATCTATCATAATTATGACATACTACACTGCTAAAAAGATACTAAAATCTGGAAATGGTTGCCACTGATATATATTATCCTGGTTTTCACTGTTGTAGCTCTGAGATGGGTTAAACAGGGAAAGGGACTGGGTGAACCTACATATTAAACCTACAGGACCCTCTCGACTGTGGATCCCCATGTCATGAAGCTCCCAGCACACAGTTTTAGTGCTGGTGTTAATAGCAGAGCAGACTGCTTGGCTTGGTCCTTGATTTTGGGACAAAAATACTTCAATTCACAGATTCAGAGGTGTGTGATCCAATACCTTTGTCATCATAGTGTATGTTTAACTAATCATGTCTCAGAACTACAAACGTATACTATTCAATAAATGTCCTAGCACTATATTTACTGTAGTACTGAAATAAAAGTACGGCTTTTTGATTCGAAGCAGAAGTAAACATTGATTTGAGTGATTTAGCTCCGTTATCTCCACTTCATTAAGAATTTTGGTGTAAACAGGCTTTCCATAGATGAGGTTGTTCGAGTTGTATCAGTCAAATTTTAATTAAGCTACACAAAATTAGATTTTGACATGAACATTTTAAACAGTTAATATTTAGACTTTAAATTAAAGCATAGATAACATGTCAGTATTTAGGATGTTAGTAATATAATAAGGTTATTCTAACGACCTCATTCTTACAAAAGCAGACATGCTGGCCTGTTTTGTGTTGCACCAGGCACTCAGCAAACACTAGATTTATGGCGCACATTAAGGCATTACAACCTATGCAATATAACCTATATTTGAAGCCTTGGGTGTAAGAAGGATAACACACAGACTAGGTTTACAAAAGCCACAGTAATAGATTTATTTTTTCAGTAATACAGTAAAGAAGTCCACATTGCCAGCTTTCATTGCAGCCCCCTCACAGTGAATGACTGTGCTACATATAAAAGCAGTAAGTAAGGAGAACCTACATCCAGTAAGTGTTGTATTGGTACAATCAATAGGTGAAATCATACCCTGAGCTATTAGTCTGAAACTGTGCACAGTACACAGATCTACAGGACTGTTAGGAGTGGCAATAAATCGAACCAAATGCTTTTTGATATGTCTTCTGGGAGCCATGACTGTCTTCATAAAAATTTTAATGCAGTAGTTGTCTTTGATGCTACATATATTTAAGACTGTGTGGTCCCTATGTGTGATGGTACATCTAACGTCTGATTAATACTATCAGCATGATGAGCACTGCCAAACTGTAGTTTTGCTACACAGAAATAAAGTTCTGACTTTCAAAGTCTGTTCTTTCACACACAGACTGCCTGCACTAAAATATGTGTTTATAAAAAGCCTCATCAGGAAAGTGTTTTGCTGGATTTCATTATATGGTCATTTCAAGCAATAACACAATCAGACAGTTAAGTGTTCCCTGGGCAACAACAAAAGTTTTGCTTTCTGGTGAAAACAAGAAAAAAATATATACATCACTAATTCTAACACAAAAAAATAACAAAGACAAAGCACCCATATTTGTTGATTGACAGGCAGAGTCTGAATTAAAAATAACTGAGAGAGCTGCTTCTTTGTCATTATAATAAAGGAAATCAAATTATGTATCTATGCTGTGATAGTCACCTTTGAACCAAAGTGACTGAATTTATGATTTTGTATTAATCAGTGCTTGTTGATTAATCAATGATCAGTGAAATTCTTCGTGCCGCTGCGTATTGATAAGCACTTCATCGATCAAACATGGATATCACAACAAGTGTTTTCATTCATGAAACAGGATGTCATTCGATGAAGGAAGGCCACTGAGTGATCTCCTATAAATTTCCATTTGTAATATTTAATTCTTATTTATCCATATTATTATTTGGCTCATTTAATCTTCTCTTTGGTTTATTAGGACAAACGTTAAAGAGTGCCATCTGATAGGCTAATTTGCTTTGCATGGTTAACTTGACTGTTTCGTTCACTAATTCAGTCATTTAGTTTCTTATCTTTGCATGTTTTCTGGTTAGTCTCAGTGAGAATTAAAGTCTAGCCTACATGAATGCATGGCCTTATCTTGTTCAACCCACAGTAATTAAGTAGTTTAACTCACAGTCTTATCGGTGTAATTCAGCTCTTCCTCTGTCTCTGTACTGCATCTTGAAGGAATCAGTAGGAACTGTGCTTCTCTATTTTTGCCTTGTTTGGACTCAGGTGGAAAAAGCTGGAGCACTCTTATAAACTAAAGTCAAGCATGTAATCACTCATATCATCAGAACTGTGTCGTTTTTGTGCAATAAAAGTGTCACTGTTGTTGTTTTTCATATTTTTCTCTACCACTGTTTGACATTTGTAAGCAAACAAAGAATAGATCTGCAAACACTTAGTAATACGACGACAAGTGACTCAAATTGGAGTCACTGGTACAATAAATCTTACATGTTGCCTATGTCGCCATAACATGAATAAGTTATACCACAGCAAAAATTAGCATCACAGCTCTGACAGCATGATGCAACAAAGAGATCAAGCGGGAACAGTTAGTCCAAGCCTAAAAATAAAACCTCTAGCATGTTGGGGGAAAAGAATCCTCTGTAAGATGATGGACAACTGCTGTCAACAATGTTTTCTTACACAGATAAACAGAAAACACACAACAAAAGGACACGACTGAACTCCAACCCATACATAGAGAAGATCTGATTATTTCCATTTGTGAAATCATTTTGTTGACTGAGTCAATGAAAGCTGGAAAATCTGAGTCACTTTATTGTGTGCATCCTGTAGAAACACTTCTGGATTAAGGAAAATGACTGTTTAATGAAAGTAGGCCGTAAAGGCTTCTAACCACAGCTGATCATGCATTCTACTCTGACATGCCAAGGTTAAATGCGCAGTAGCTGTACTGTATACTCCATGGCGCAGTCACAGTGCAGCAAATGATTCTGGCAGACAAGCATCCATGCATACATAATTAGCGTGCCTGCCATTGTAGATATTTACCTGACTGTCTATCCAGCATTTTCGAAACGATGTCTCTCCTGGGGGTGGAGGGATGAGCGCACCGGTTGTATCATGCATGTAAAAACTGACATTTCTGGTATGGTTAAATGTAGGTATAAATGATAATCACTGCATTTCTTCATGTTCTGGATGGTAGCAAGAGAGGGCAACAGAAAATCTCCTCCTGCACCTAACCTGCACTCCTACTGACACAGCCACTGCAGTCTATCATTTATTAAAGGATTTAGAGATGAAAAGGCATAATGAAATTCAAAACTCAGATATGTATTAATCCACTACTTGGACTGGAGATAAGGGAGTTCATGTGATTTTTATATTGGCAGTTTGGTATTCAATGGCAGGCATGCAGAAATCTGTCCATGGCATGTTAGAAAGAAAGCATGAAATTGGTTTGACTATGATTTGATTATGATTTGGCCTGTCATTGGCTATTGGATTTCCTTGACAGGCTGGAATGGACTCACAAGGTAAATAAAACTTTTCAGCCAAACAGGTGTTTAGTGACAAAGCTGTACACCCACAAGGAGTGATCGTCTTCTTTTGGCTGAAGTTAGACTACGACAGCCTCACTTAATCAGAGCTTGGGAGTGCCATCTTCAAAATCCATCTCCCAGCCAGTATCTTACCTCTGCACATTCCCAAACTAGCTCAGTCGTACCTCTTTCTCTTGGTCTTTGAATTGTCCAGCCCTTACCTGCTGTACATCCATGCCACTCCTAGATTTCAGCATTTTTTCCTCAGTTTCACCTCTTCATAGCTGGTCTCACTGCTATCATGCATCAAGTAGAAAAATGCAAAGCTTACAGAAAAAAGGTTGAGAAAAGAGCCCTTTCTTTTGGGTTTGTCAGTGGTCTAAGTCTGCCTGTTTACCTAATGTATCACATGCTCTTTTAGAATTACTTTTTACATGTATTTCTTTAACCAACCTACTAGCATTGTGAAGAATAAGTATGTAAGTAAGTGCATCTCTCTGTTTGGAATAAAGCTTAAACTCTTTTTAATCCAGAGAGTTGAATGCAGAGTCCACTGAGTTGGACAATGTTTGGCCAAGGAAGAGTTAAAATATTCGGCATCTGTTCCACGCACCCCTGCAATCCCCATAGATCCTGTCTGCTTTCTCCTGCTTTTCCTCCCTCCCTCTGCTCTTCATCCCTCCTCTTCTCCTCTTCACCCTCCTTCCTTCCTCCAGTCACTTGGCCCTGAGCCCAGAGAGAACTGGAAGAAGGAACAGACTTTTTGCTTCCCCCTCTGCTCCCACCTCCCCCAACCCCACTCCCCGCCCTCCAAACAAAAATAATGTTCAGATCCTGTGCGTTTTTGTTACCCAAATGTGTTGGTTTCCTTCTGAATAGCCTTCTTCTCATGGAGCTAACTTGTGATAACTCAAACTAAACACCAAAGGAAATAAGCTACAACACACTCCAGCTGCTGCATCTTTGTATGTGGTGTCACAGGCTTGTGAACTCTCTCGCTTCCCTTCCCACGGAGCCACTGAGTATGCCACATGCATGGTACAATACACACATTTCCCAATAATCCATCTCTTAGCAGTAAACCTATAGTATGCCTTCTCTACGTGTCACGTTTCCCATCACATCACATCATCCTTATCTGGTATTTGTCAGTTCTGCTCTGCTGCAAATACACATAGGTGTACACATATGTATTTAAATCAATAACAAATCAAATGATTCACAAAAAGAAAAGTCAACTGGAGACTAAAAAGAAGAGGTGAGAGATTGTCAAATAAATCAGTGAAATGTAACCAATCAACAAGTTCAGTGAAGGTGCACTTGAAAAATTAAAACACCCATATATTTGCTTATTTCCAACAAAGTAACTGCAGACCCAGTATGTGCAACACAGTTCAATAAGCCACAAACCAAATCCTCTAAAGAGACATAAAACTTCACTTGCAGCAAAATGCAACTCTATTATAGAATAGAATAGAATAGAATAGAATAGAATAGAATAGAATAGCCCTTTATTGTCAATGTAGATGCACAGCGAAATTATGGGTGCTCCATACCAATTGTGCAAAAGTAAAACGATATATATGAATTCTAAAGACAACAGGAATAAATATCATACACAAGAGATATATAGAGTCTAGAGGAATATATACAAAAAAAGAGAAAGGCACACAATGGAGAGCATAGTGCTTGGAAGCAGTGCAAAGGATTTGTTCTGAGTATGTGAGTCCATATGTGAGTGGCCTGAGTGATGAGGGTTACTCAGACCATGAGTCAGATTGGGGAGATGGGTGGGCAGGGGTTGGGTGTGGAGGGTGGGATAGTGTTTGTTATCAACAGTTAGTACAGTCTGCATTCATTTTAGCTGTAAAATAAGTCAACAATTAAACTGAACAAATTGGCAGTTTATGTTTAAAATCAAAATAAAACGACATAAATACAGTCAAAGGAAAAACCTCAGCAACATATTAGCTTGACGTTTGTGCTTCTCACCATTCTTTCTGGTTTGACCCCACCCATATACTTACATATGCTGATGCGATCTCATTGATAGTGACTATGTCATCTACCATGAATTTGCCACGTGGAATTTTCCGCTCACTTTCCAGTTTTAATCAGTGCATTGCATCAGTACAGTACAGTGAACTATAGCTGGCAGAACCAGAGCAGCTACAGTTACTGTTGCAGGAGCCTTGATTTTGATTGTCTCTGCACAATTCAGTAAATGAATATTACACACATGCAGACCAGGTGTTTGCATATGTTTGTTTTAATCAGAAGAATAGATGCAAAAATCACTTTGACTGTGATGATATCATTATAATTTGTGTTTGATTGAAGTTTTATTGAGTTACCAGCTCATGTATTGTTTGGTGTTAAATGATACTTCCATACTGCTTTATTATTTGTCATTTTGTCTGTATTTGTTTTTTCTATTCTGTCTGCATAATAATGACTAAGAGCCGCAAATATATCTATTTTGTGATATCGGTCATAGTTAAAGGAAACAAACAAGAGAAGTTTTCCTGTATAAAACACAATCATTTGGTCATTTCAGTCCCATTATATCACCATTTCCCTCATTTGCTTCATGTCCCTGTGAGACTTTACGATGTTTCTATTGATGTACATGCTCCATCATACCTGTCTAATCTCTGTAAACCTTATAGTCCATCCCTTACTCTCCGTGCTATGTCTCCCTGTTGAGATCCTGACCTTGCTGAATCCTTTTGGCGCATTTATTCTTATTTTCATTTAAGTTTATTCTCTTTGTTTTTATAACTGTTACCATCCTGGTGGGGCGACTTTGGTCTTGTTGAATCTATGGCGTCAGTTTGTGGTAAAGTCCACATGTCTGTGCTGCCAGCGAGATCGCTGTAAACTTGAAAACAACAGCATCTTTGTAACCTGTGTTCTCTCTCCCTCCCCTCTTTTTTTCTCTCAAGTTTCTTGCTGCTCGACCACGAGCCATCCTGATACCTTTTTCTCTCTCTTGTCTGTTCATGCACAACCCACAACCTCACCTCTTTGCTTCTCTCTCCCACTGGATTAACAGTTTTCTTTTCTGTTTGTTGTTGATGACAGGAAATTGTTTAATGTCTCCCTAAATCCATTTTTTCATATATATTTATGGTTAATTTTATTTTTCTTTGAGTTCTGTAGGTGAAGCAGTGCTTGTGACTAAGGCTAAAGGTCTTATCTTCTTCAGCTACGTGGACTCCAAAACTAGACCATTGGATGCCGTGGAAAAACAAGCCGTTCTTTTTGAAAGTGTAAGCTGATTAAGTCATGTTTTGACTTCAAGTGTCACAGCAGATTAGTGATATTTCAAGAGAGCGATGGGGGAGTTGCATCCCAGCAGGCTTTTGTAGACAATTGTTCCTCAACGTCAATGTCAATTAACATAAATGATTATAAAGAATTTTCCTTTCTCAAAGCTAAGGAGTCATTAAATAGATATTTTGTGCTTCGTTTGAGGGAGTACGGCAGAGAATTAAGAAATAATTGAGCGCTTTGAGGATTCGGCTTTATTCTCTGAAATGTATTTAGGTTCCATGTAAAAACGTGTGAAGGTAAAGCAAAACACAGAGCCTGCAAGATTTAAGGTCTTGGTCTTCCTGTCAGTTCTTGTCCTGTTATGTAGAGCATGGAGCTAACATGCTAGCACTGCAATGATGAGCTCTCACATTCACATGCTAAAATTGTAAGCACCCAAGGTACACAGCATGTATTTTTAGATAGCTGCTTGAGCTCCAAGCATCACTCGCATGTCCTACTTTATTTGTAGTTACAACTCAGATTTAAATATGGGGGCTCGCACTTACATTTGCTTCAGCTTGATTTAGAACATGAACTACTTTTATAAAATTTTTCTACTGAGAAAGTTTACTCTAAGATCTGTTTGATGTTCTCAAGCACGTCGAAGATGCCCATTGCAATAAGGTATGGAATTTTGTGATTTTCTTTTTAATTCAGAAGTCAGAAAATGTGAACTCTGTTTGGTAGATTATTAGTGCAAATGTAGAAATACTTATTTTCAGTGCAAGCCATGTTCTTCGATTGATCTAACCAACAAGATCCTCTGACACTGAGGATTTTGCACTTCACAGTTGTTTTTTCTGGGGAAGCCATTGCATGCTTTGTGTGAGGTAGGTGTGTAAATTAATGTAAACAAGAAGACCAATAACCCTCATAGATTCTTCAGAAGCAGAAAATAAACAGTCTGCATGTAGATGACACAAATGTGTTCCTTGAAAACAGGGTTTCCCCAAAGACAGGAGGATTATAAGCGACTGCCAAGATGTTGTGGTTGCCGCTCATGTGTGAAGCCACACACACAGACGCAGCTTGGCTGCTGCAGTTCCCCTTTGGCAGCCATGTTGACTCCACGGTCTGGTCCATGGCTGTTGCTATAGTAACTGATGCTGATCTGCTGAGTATTGGGCATCTCGCCCTGGCACTTCTGTGAAGGACGTTGCAACATATTTGCAACAAGAGCAGCAAAATGATCAGGCAACGACTGCTTTCTCACGGTAATAGTGAACTCTGACCCGCAGACAGCTGAGATCATTTTTAAAAAACGAATTTCACACGAACCAATGCGTGATGAAGCCATGTGAAAAGTTTCTAAGGTTTGGCTCTAGTTTAATGGAGCTGGGAATTTAGTTTGAGCTTCTCTAAACACACTGCCAGGCAATTTGTGATTCAGTTCAGAATAGGTTTAGACACTGAATAAGTTCATCTTCTGTGTTTTTGTATTTCACTCTTCAAAAGGTTGGACATGAAAAATGTGGTGACAAAAGTTCAGAAGGTTATGCAGTGCACCAGATGTTTAAACTACGCTTCCTGTGCATGTAAAACTTGGGGTGTAAAAGGAGTCAATGTTTTTCACTTAGTAGCATCGTATTAACAGCAGAGGGCATCATGCTACAATGCTAAAGGACATCTCTGATAACTTCAGTTAAAGTTCAAGAGTGCACACAGAATATGAACTGGGCAAAAACCATTTACACAGTTTTACTTTTATGATTGGTGCTTCAGAGTCAAAATACTTTAGCACAGTTTGTGCTTCGATAATTGAGGTGATTTACCGGGTGATTCAGTTATCAGTGTTCTGCATGTGCTTGTCTCAAAAGTACTTATTCTAGACAAACCTCTGGATCATTTTTCATGTCCTTAAAAAATCTGTGCACTAAATGACCATGTTTTTTTTTTTCACTCAAACATCTGTTCTAAAAATTAACACAACAAATTCAGACAAAGTCAACTGCAACTCTACAATAAATGTGAAAATGCAATAATGTATTTTTAGGTTGTACAGATGGACGATGTAGGATTTTACCTTTCTGTTCCCATCACAGTGTGGTTCACAGACAATTATAGCTTTTAAACCATCTTACTCTTGTGTTGCAATGTTTGACTCATCAGGATGGAAGGTTTGGAAGTCAGTCGCATGATCAGATGTCTCTCTTGCTCACAAGCGACATGTCTGGACATCAAAGATGGGTTACAGACTGTACATAAAAGATGGGTGTTGCTTTTATGAATGTCTTGACTGAAGGATGGATCAGATTTACAATGAGAGTACACAATACACATCAATAAATCACATAGTACTACCCCAAAACATACCTGGTGTTATCATCTAGTTTACTCTAAATTTGAACATTGCTTACAAAAGATGCACCATGCCTTATCGAAGAAGGCTCAGTACCGGTGATCAAAAACTAAAGTATTACTGAGTACATAAAGACAGTGAAAAGTAGGGTGATTTTCTTATCAGACGTCGTCAAAAGTTGCCCTCTGCTGGCTAACAGAAAGAATTCAAGTTTAAGATGCTGAAACTTTCAGAGCTGTAGACAAAGCTCATGTTTTATAACCCATCTAAGTAATGGATCAAATTTAACTTGTTATAGATCTTTTTTCAAATCTAAAAGTATTTTATGTTAAACAAAAGAGAGTTTAAGACATTTAGCAAGAACTTTATCCCAAACATAGAAAGGACTGTCAACCACACACACACACACACACACACACACACACACACACACACACACACACACACACACACACACACACACACACACACACTGCCATTGACAAATGTTATTATTTAATTTCATTTGTTTTCATGGTATTCGCCCTACTAACCTTAATGTACTGTTATCTTAGTTTCACATTAAAACACCACACTAATTAAATGATGGTCCAACAGTCTATACAATCCAAAACTGTCCTTGAATAAACTGCAGTTGGTCCTAACAAAGATAAAAGTAGCAGCATGCAGACACACACACACACACACACACAC
>NW_005187647.1:641347-653459 GCF_000239375.1 Pundamilia nyererei | reverse complement strand
GGACCGCTGGTGTAATCAACAACAGCAACACTGTGTACTGAAGCAGCTTCCATAAAAATGCCAAAAAGGCAAACTAAGGCTAAACACTCAGTGGTGTCAGTGCTCCTACATCAGGGCTTCAGCCACCAGGCTGATTTGGAGAATTTCATACAACAGCTTTTAGTTTAATTGCAACTTCAAGGGCTTTGGTCAGAGTGAGATGTCTTCTGAGGTTTTCACACAACAACAAGAAAAAACTCTGGGTTGTTCCAACTTTAAACAACCCAACATTTTTCAATTTGTGTTTACAGACTGCACATTTCTGTCTGATGGCTCTGTCAGCCTCTAATGTGGGCGTGCTAATAACACAAATAACAACAACAAAAGCAACATAAGAATGTGAGACTAAAATGAGCTGCAAGGCAAGCAGTTTACCTGCACTGGGTTCAGCTTTACATTTCATCTCCTTCTTTTTGTGTTCATTTTTTAATGTTTTCTGGTGCCATTAAAGGGGAATTATCTGCACTTTGGCCAAACTGTGATCGCCTGAAATCTGAAGAATATTTAAGTGCGACAGAGATTTCTTTTTAATTAGAGTAATTTAAATTCAAGTGGGTCAAACCAGTAAAAGTGTGTAATAACCAACCGTATGCTGTGTGCAACTTGTAGACAGGTTGCTGTTTCCTTCTTTTAAAGGTTTTGAGTTGTTTTTTTGTTTGCTTTGTTGCATAAGTAAGATGTGAAAGTGAAAAAGAAGAAGATTTATATATTTATATACAAGCATGTGATTTAAAGCAAACCCCTCCCAGGTTATAAGTTGTTAGGGGTTTGTTGTCTTTTCTCGTCTTCACTCAATTTGGAGGTTCGCTCTCTCCACTCTACATTTACATCCAAGCGTATAGATGTGACGACTCTGCTTGCAGTGTTCAATGTTTATTTTTCTGAATGCATGGCCATCAGTCAGCACTGATGTATGTGGTCTGCGCTGGAGCCAAGTTCCTTAGTTTAAAGCCAAACATGATACTCGCCAAGCGCAGCTGGGGGAAGGGGAAGAAAAAGAGGGAATGGGGAAGAAGGAGGAGGAGGGGATCTTCTAAAACATTTTCATTTGCAACTCAGAAAAGACAAAGAAAGTAAAAGCAAAGGGAAGTAACAGGGAAGGTGAAGTTAAAAGAAGAGCTTAAGATTAGAGGATAGTTAGAAAGGGAGAACACATATCACCCAAAGGAGAGCGGAAGGAAAACGAGAGATTTTGAGGTCATAAAATAATCAAAGTAGGGACAGTTTACGAGAGAGAGTATCACAGAGTCGAATGGAAGGAAGCAAGGAAAATAACAGATCAGAGATGGCAGAAAGAAGAAATGAAGCATCTAAACAATGACTGGAAAAGAAGAGAGGAGAAAATGGGAAGCTGGGAAAAGTGGAAACAGTTGATTGAAGGAGGAGGCATGAAAAGAAATGACAAGTGTTGAATGTTCTGAAGAGGGGAGGCAGGCTGAATGCGAGAGACAAGCTCAGAGAGGGAGAAAGAACCAAAGTGGTTCAAGAAAAGAAATTTGTTTAACAAAAATCAAAGATGGGAGAGAAAGGGGTGATGAAGAGCAGGAGGAAACTTTAGCTGCATTAACTGAATCTGACAAAGGGAAAAAGGGCAGATTTTAAGTGTGGGAAGCCCTGAAAGAGGAGGAGAGAAAGACAGAAGAGGGAGTGGAGAGGGAACCGAGGGGGAGAAGAGAGGAGGAGAGGCAGAGCTGGAAAACAGTGTGTGACAGAAGAAGAGAGAGCAGATATGAGAAGGAGTGAGGAGACCTGAGAAAAGAACCTAATTCAGCATTGTGTTTCCAGCCAGCCTCTCACACTGCTGTGAAACCCTCTTGAGCTGCGCTGCTGCTGCTGCATGACTGAACGCTATCAGTCCCGAGCAGGCAGTCGACACACACACACACACACACACACACACACACACACACACACAAATGGATATGACTCGTCCGCTGAGGTGGTTTGGTGTGGTGGACTTGGAGTGACAGTTGGGAATAACTGGTTTCTTCGTCCTGTCGGGTAGGTTTAATATGACTTTAAAGATTATATTATATCATGTGGACTTATATTAGTGATAGTTTGTGTTTCTGAGCATTAACGAAGCATTAATGTGAAAGCTGAATGCCTTATTCTTGCAAAATTAGTCCAGGAAAAGTGTCTCTTTTTTTGCCTTTTCTCGTTGTTGATCTCTGGTTAATTTCTACCAGCCGACCTGAAACATTCATTAGAGTTAACATATTTCCATATCTGATATTTGATATCCCAACAAAAAACCTTTGGAATCTGGTCTTTTAAGGGAAATCAGAAACTATTTGTATCAATATTTGTATGAAGATGCAAAATCTTTTTGTGTTTTTGTTTTTTTTCCCACAGTAAGGAAGATTCTCTGCTTGTGTAGCTCCATGTTGCCTGATTAGAGTTTTTTTTAAAGCTAAAACTTGGTAGTTTGAGTGTTTTTCATGATATTTAGAACCAAAGAAAGATTTGTTTTTCATGCTGTTTGTTTTAAGCGTTTTCAAGTGTGGAAAAATACAGTGTAAATTGGGCAGGTGATCATGACTGTGCCTGGTTCCACCCGGCTTAGAGGATAAAAGGTCTCCTTAGAACATACACAGAACAGGGCAGGGATGCAGGTTTTCCAGGTTTAGCAGCCCAGAGTGGCCGGATATTGTTGGTCTCAGTCACAGTATCTTCTGAACTCTGAGTCAGTCTGTGACATCTGCATTAATCCAATGATTTTACAGACTTCTTTCCTCCAGTCTTTGCAAAATTGTCGCCGTGCATTTTTAGATTTTGTGTTTCTTATAAACATCTTTACCGAAAATAAAAAATCTTTCTACACTTTTATTTTAACTGTCAAGGTCAGAGAGGTATTTCTGAAATGTTGATCACCAGATGCACTTTACTGTATACTGACACGGTGTCATCTCAGTTCATCAATTGCTGTAGTTTTGAAGCCACAGGCATCCTTTGGCACTGGTGCCCTGACACACCTGCCGTGAGAATATCCAACCCAGTATCACAGCAAAACATGTAACAGACACTTTGCCATGATATTGAGTTGGGGTTGGGCAACCATATCAGATGGAGAGAGCAGACAGTCCTGCTTAAAGGAATAGTGTAAAAGTCACAAGACTGTCACCCACTGTCGTGCCATCTTTGTATTTTGCACTTCCTCTTTTGCTGTTTACCTGAATTGAGGCCCAAAACTACTTGGTTAGTATTAGGAAATGATTTGGTTTTGTGGTTTACACCCCTTCATAACTTTTGCTTCCTAACCTAAACACTGAAAATGATGCTTAAAGTCACCCAGTGGGATCCTGAAAAGTAAATATCTGGCAAACTGGGAGACCAGTCTCACCAACTGCAACCAGCGGGTCACGGCACCAACATCAAAGGGAACCTTATCACTCCCACTTATCAGTTTTATTGTGCAAATCCATTGTATTATATATCCTCACACTTAACCCACTTCCCCAACTCCTCAATAATATAGATGAAGATCAGCTACTACCAGGGGTTAGTACCTGATCTTCCTTCCCAGGTCATCACTAGCTATTTTATAATCTATTTTTACACATGCTCAAGTAGTGATGCATTAAACTGAGTAGTTAACTTCACTGTTACTCACCCTCCCAAAGCAAAGAGAAGCACATACACGGTGTTTGCAGCCTCCTTCTTTGTTTCTTGATCTTTCTTCAGCCTAGTACTGTAACTGGGTGTTTGTGTGGTCAAATATAGCTACTTACTACTCCTTCTAATACAATATCCTGTTTACTGTGACAATGTATAAGTAATCTGGCAGTAATTCAGTATCCGCTTCATTCTTGAGCATATTTTCAGACAAAGCCTGGCATCTGTTCAAGGTATCAGTGACACAGTTTGTGACCTTACATCTTGCATCAATGATTTTCTTTTTTCAGTTTTAAATTAAAACATCTCCAAATGTTTTCCCCCCTCTGCTCTTTTGTATTCTGTCCCGCCCTGTATCCTCATACTTCTCCTCCTCTCCACCTTTTCCGTTCCTTCAAATACATAAAGGGTGTTTGCTCTCATAGACTTTCAGTTTCTCATGAACCCCCTCAGCGAGTGCAGCTCAAACTGACAAGCTGCCAGAGAAAATATCAACACAACAAGCCGGGTCAGAATCTGCTGCTCGCGTACCCTCACTCCACCCCTTCCTCCCACTCCCTCCCCTCTGTCCTTCTCCTCATTTTATTCTCCTGCACAGTATTTATGTCTCGTTCTTTTCTCTCTCACCATCTATTTCCTGGCTCCTTTGATTTTCGGGGGATTTTCTTAGTCCAAGTCTTCCCTGGTTTTGTTAAGTTCATGTGGTGTGTTGTGTGTGGCTTTGGCTACACGGATCATTAGATAGACGCAGTAGGAGGTCAGTGGTTCCATTGTGGTTGAATTAAATGCTAACACTTGTCACTGAGGAAAATGCGCCTGAGGGGATCAAGAGACACTTAACAATAAAGAAGGTGGTTGGGCTGTCTGTGTCGGTCACTCTTCCACATTTGCTGGTTCCACACTAATTGGCTCAGACTTCTGAACAATGGCAACATTAGTGGTGGGGACGCAGACTAGCATTTGTCTTTATGATTTAATGAAGCATGCAGCTATTTGGTATCGTTGTCGTCACTGTTTTGTTATCAGTCAGATTTACATTGATTGTTGTGTTTGGGGAGACTTTATCTAGCTGGTTTTGAAAGGATGGGTGGCAGAGGGGAGACTGAACGGTGGATTAAGCAGCTGACAGCTGATGAAGTCATTTTCAGCCTGCAAGTCAATTGTGTAGCTGTGCTGTGTTTGTCTCACGCTTTACCAAACGATTGCAGCGATGCATGGTTTAGTTTTGCTTGCTGAAAAGAAAGCAAGGAAGAGGTATGACATGACAACACTAAAACAACAGAAATGACATAATCTGCAGACTTTTTTTTTTAAAGAAATAATGTACATAAAAAATACCTAACCTGAGATAAACAAGTGTAAACTCACAGAGCGAAGAGGATCAGTTTTATATATACACGATTGCAGTCACTTATTTTCTAACCACTCCAGCGCACAGCAGTCTAGGAAAGAAATTAACTGTGTGTGATTGGATCAGATATAAATATAAAAACATACTGGGTTTAATTCTTCCACGCACGTGAGGGGTGAAGGTTGGGATAATTTTTTTGTGATGCATGGGAAAAAGAAGAAGCTACTTAAATTCGGAGTGAGATGCTGATCACGCTCTTTAGTATTTCAAAATTTGACACTGGACTTTTGAGGAACATTTGAAGTTTGTGTGCCATATGTGTGTATGTGTTGGTGTTTACATGTACAAATCTGAGGTAAATGCTGCATGCGTGTGACATGTGTGCAGACGTACAGCTAAAACTGTCTGATCACTCCCCTTTTGCTTTGCCTCTGAACACATTAGTAACACTAACATCATGACATCACCCACCAGATGCTTTTACAGGACCCACGTGAGCACAGACTCACTGAAAGCTTATCTTGACCCATGCTCTGTGACCTCCAGGTTAGGTCCATGATCCCTCTGGAGAAAATGATGAACTGAAAGAAAAATCCACAGCTTGAAGAAATCTATTCCTCCTGCCCCACATGAAAATGTTTTGTTCAGAACATGATCTTTTTATGTGCCAAATGAAAGCCCCACAAAGCTGTTTATTTGCTAGCAAATAAATTAAATGTCAATTGAGGGAAGTAATCCAGAAGAGCAGATGGAAGCACTACACTGAGCCTGCTTAATTACACCACAGTGACATGTTAGATTCTTTCTAGAAACATTTCTGGATGCGATGGACTAGCTTTGGCTAGCAGATCTATGCAAAGCTTCTGTTTTATCTTGTGAAAATTTGTTGGGGTTGATTTGAGATTTGTCATCTGTGAGTAAAAAGGAAAGTGAAAAATAGAGAAAAATGAATGCAATATTTATCCAGCAGGCATGTGTGCATTTAAAGTGTCTAATGTCAGAAGATGTCATTAACCCACAGTTAATCTGTAGCTCCCTTCAGTATTGTAAAAAGAGTTTCAGCTCATTTATTAGCTCTGCGGCTACACTTTATTGCTTTGGTTCCCTCCTGCTGTTCTCAAAATGTTGTTACCGGGTTTAAAACCCAGTATGTTTTTTTATATAAAACCCAATGTACATGCCACGCTCAGTGCCAAACTATGCACCAAATCAAGTGAAATCTTGAGACACACTGAGGTCATTTCATGTCAACTGACCAAATGCTCACAGCCTGACCAGCTCTGATTTCCAGGGTGATGACACACATCTTATTTTAGCTTTCTAATGTTATTAGTTTGCTCACAAAAATATTTTTGTAATGAAGTTAGGGGCATTTCTGAGCCATCTTTTCTGAGCAGCATGTTCTTCCACTGGGCAGTCCCACTGTAAAAAATTCAAAGCCGATATGAGGATGAAGAATCCTGTGCTCAGGAGAAAGTAGAGTTAAGTGAAAAGAAGAGAGGTTTGATCATTCCTCTAACTTCATCACCAAAATATTTTTTATGTCCAAACAGGTAACAGCAGTAAGCTAAAATTTGTTAGTTTTCCTTGACAAGTGCATCATCACCTCGGAAAGTTTTTCAGGGAAGTGAGAGATGGTCAAGCTTTTACTTAAATTTGGTCAGTTGACATGGAATGAGCCACTAGAGAACAACACTATTCTTCTCGTCAGAGTTAGATAACATTTAGTGGTCAGAGATGTGCTAAATTAGAAGCTTGCTGCTCAGCTTTGCATTAACACTGGAAATGAGCAGGTCTGTATAAATACAATGTAACCAACACAGCATCACACATTGGTCATTAACTGTTTTCAGCAGATGTCATCAGCAAATGCAGGATCTGAATGGGACACTCAGGCACACTATAAATCCACTTTCATACCTCCCTGAAGCATACTCTGCATTATCTTGATGTTCGACTCTAATCTATGAACTAAATGTGATAATGTTTTTAATTAGACTTAAAGCAGGTGATTGGGAACATAAGTTCATCAGGAAATGTTTACTGAGGCCACAGAGCGAGAGTGCTGAAGAGTGGTTCTCAGGTCCTGCTCACAATAAGAAAAAAGAAGGCTTAAGGGACTGTACTGGCTTCACTTTTGAGACCTGGAAGATACAGCTATTTTTTTTTTATATACAGTCTGTGGAAAGAAATAGTAATAGAAATAGCCACAGTGACTATCATCAGTGACTGACACATAATGACCTGATAAAATCAAAGCCCTGAATGAGTGGTATCTAACTCTAAAATTACAAAACAAAACCTCTGGGATCCCCACAAATGATTGGCTCGTGCTGTACATGTTATCATGCTGTAAGCTTCAGTTTATAATTATAAATGTTTTGAGAAAGAACAATAACAGATAGGCTTAAATCAAATTACCATTTAGAACAGCGTTTGTTCTTATCTCAAAACATCTGTATTTGCGGTTAGGACCTTCACGAAATCTTTTTCAGGACTAAAATGTGCTTTGAATTAATGGGGGAAATAATTCAAGAGTAGGAGTGATTTCTTTTGCAATGGTGGATATCAGATTATTGGAAGGGAATATTTCCATTGTTCCACGACCGCTCATATGTCTTTATTTTAGTGGGAGTGAAGACAAACACAGACTTTTTTTTTTCTAAATACGTAAAGGGACTTTTGTATGAAGTCTCTTAGAAACTTGTGTAAAAAAAACTACCCACTCAGTCACTTAGTGGTTTCAGCTCAGCTAAACTGGTCTCTTAACTGGTTTTGGTCAGGTGTACTGTGCATGTATAAACAGATCTGTAGCTCTTACTGTCAGTACGCCATCCCGTTACATAACTCATGTTAACTACAGCGAAATACCCCGACGATGACTGGAATGAGTTTTGACCTGGCGGCTGTGGTCGAACAGGTTTTTCAGCAACAAGTACTCTGCATGTGTTCATTGTCAGAAAAGCAATTATTTTTCATTGTCATGGCAACGTAGTTCCAGTATGGCTTTTTTGTTTTCAGATAAAACTGTTTGTTTAAACCCAGCTGGTAACTCTTGCCTGTGAGAACAATGTGTAGAAAATCATTTTGATGTGTCGCAAATTTAGGCGTCCCGAACAGTCAGGCTCACACACACTTGGCCCACTGTGGATTTTTTAACTGTTAACCAGCTCTGCCATATTTCCTGTCACAAGTCACTGCGCAGCGCTGACTAATAAACCAAGAATGCTTCAAATCTTTAAAAATAAGCCCTCTATTTATGTCCCCAAGGCTAATAGTGTTTTTATTGATAGTCAGGCATCTATTGCTGCACTCAGGGAGAACTTTTATTTACTACACTTCTTAATTTATTAGTAATTATGAAGTTTCTGATTAAAACTCGTGAAATGTGAGGAATCTCATTTCAATTAATCGGTAATTTGGAAGCACGAGTGCTGTTGGGGCTATAAAAAGGGAAGTTATTTCATACAGGATGTCTTATTCACCCATTCATTAATTTAATCACTTTTTTACATCTATGTGCTTTCTAACATTCATACTCCAGTTCAAGCACTTTTGTAGCATCATTACTGTACGTGCTTTACTCGGATACAGTTTTGAGATACACAACAGTGTTAGTGATTGTTAATTCAATGACACTAAGGTTCACTAAGGTTCTAGTAGGTTACAATAAAACATATGATGAAGTTGTAGAAAATAACATAATGTTGAAGAGTTAAGAACTCGTATCAGTATTTGTGACCCCTTACAAACAACATTAATGTCAAGTTGGGACACTTTTGTTGCATTTGTTTGTGAGTTTTAAGCAGTTGCTCCAAAGAAAAAGTTATAATTTAAACTTTAATGGTTGAATTTTAAACTACAGTCAAACACCATTATACTATGGTATTATTATATTAATACTAGTACTATTCCACACAGAAAGAGCCAACATATTTGTGTCTCCATTTTCCCTTCAATCATCAAAAACTGTCACATTTATCTGAAGAACTTTTGGAGAGGCCTGATCTTTGCTTTGGGAACCACTTAGCTGAATGTCATTGCTCTAAGCTGAGCATCATTCATACTTTTAGGTATGAATAGTAAGTCTTTTGTTTTTGTTTAAAGTTTTATAGAGCTTATTTCTCCTGCACACAGAAAGACATTAATATGATTTTTTCACTCATAAACTCTGGACAACCTGCTGGAATCAGTTCTGGATATTTTCGTTAGTGATGCAGCAGGAAAAGCAGGGAACCTGTGGTTCAGGTGAGGGAGCTACCTGGACCAGTTAATATCTAATTTGCATTCTCACATGTCGCGTGATGTCTAGAAAGATTCGGGGTTGCAGTTCATGTGTAAAAACAACTTAGCGTACATGGACCTGACAGCATGCTCGGTGAATTACAGTCCTCTGGGGTCCAGTCTAACAAGATGGCGCTCATCAGTCTGATTCCACGACCTCTTAAAAATTGCAACTGTAGAATAAGCTGTGAAGCAATAACTAACTCTGACGTTTGGCTCCACAGCAACTTTTATTATTTTACCAGAGTTCAGAGCTACAAAATTACCTCACTGCTCAGACAAGATAGACATTACACATAAAGAAAATGTGTTTTTTCAGGTGTGATTTTTAACTCTTTCTTGAGTGTTTTACTTCTCTTTAACTGTCCTCAGTTTTAAAGTTTTAAAATGTGAATAACAATAATAATAAAAAAGCCCAATAAGACGAGTTTTATGACTTTTTTAGGTTGGAAATTATTGCAGGAAACCTCTGTAATTAGTCAGTAACCCTTCTTTTCACTCATTTTTATGTTCCCACAGTTACAGAAAGCTTTTAGAGCTGAGCGTATACGTCGGTAACAGCTGTATAATGGCCACAGTGCTGAACAAAGCACACATTGTGCCTTACATTATAGTCACAGTATAGCGCAGCAGTTTGGGCGCTAATGCTGCCATAAACCTGTCTTGCACACTCATGCACAATTTCAAAGAAACAAGCAGAGCTGTGAGTGGATGTCAGCTTTTATTCTTACAACAAAATAAAAAAAAAAATCTATAAACTTCACATTGCAGCTGAAAACATCCAAATTAAAATTTTCTAGTGCTTTCAAGAATGCTGTCAGGATGTTAGTAAGCTACAAAAAAATGAAGTAAGAGACCAACAAATTGGTCTGCATGCATTTGTATTGTTTCTTCAACACCAGAGCTTTACAAACATTTAAACCAGC
Organism: Pundamilia nyererei; assembly: GCF_000239375.1. Lineage (NCBI taxonomy): Eukaryota > Metazoa > Chordata > Actinopteri > Cichliformes > Cichlidae > Pundamilia > Pundamilia nyererei. The sequence continues at coordinate 643,244 of NW_005187647.1, read as the reverse complement.
ATTTGATGCCTGTACAAATACTGTAATGATGTTATGTCTTTAACTACACAGACATGATGCACAGACTTGGTTGGTTGTTTTTAAAGGCTTTACAATAATCTTCAAGCCCCACGAGTCTATTATTACAAAACACACTGCAACTCCCCACCTCCTTCAGCACAGACAACCACTCAGGGTCAAAGGTCAAAATGATGATATTCTCCTTGACAGGTCAGCAGTTTCAAAAGCGTTCCAAATACACTGTGGCTATGAAGATGAATGTAAAGGTCAGTCTCATGCTAAGTAGAGTGTGTGTTCTGTGTTTTCACAGCACTACGCCTAACACTGACAATATGATCATAATATCTTTGTGATCTTTGTCCATATGGAGGGGTATGTTTTATTTTAATCATTTCTAAGCATATGGCATGGAGGCTTTTCTGTTTGCTGTTGATAGATGATAATGTGTGCCTCTGTGTTAGGCAGATGGACAAAACTTGCACAGCGATGCATGGTGTACTCAGCAAATTTATCCAGACGACTCAGTAAACCTGCTTCTCGAAGCTGCTTGGGCATACAGCGTCTGCAGAATTCATATTAAATCTAAGTGAAGCTAGAAGTTAAAAAATGTCATGCTTTTTTTCCTTTATGGAGGTTACAGAATCACATGGCAGCACTAACAACCACAGCACATAGTAAGCTTTTTTCACCTTTTTTTTTTAAAAACAGCATGTGAACTTCCTCTGCAAATAGCACCTATACTTTTTATTTCATGCATCTCTGTTCTCTGTGATTGAGTGCCAGTCAATTAGGCACGTGTGCTCACTATAGCAGCCTTTCAGAAACCTGGTCATGACTGCACATAGATAAGAAAGCATCTGTGTTTTTTGTTGTACCTGCTGAGGAGAAAAGAGTTAAAGTGAAAACATCTCTTTGCTCTTGCTTGACTCGGAGATACAAATTACAGCTGATCTGAGGTTAAATGAATAACAAGTGTTGTGTTTTAGGTTGGATTGGGAGCCTCGATGCCCCCCGCAAGTCCTATTTGTCTGAGTGAAATGCTTACAGCCTCAGGAGGCAGAACAGGAATTTCCATTTCATGCTTGGCTGAAGTTCCAGATTGGCCAAGCTTACACCACAGGGCCCTTTCAATGGCTTACATTATGACAAGTGAAATCAATCATTTGAAAGGAAAAACTGTACTAAACGCCTTCCTATATATCAGATCTGAATATAAAATCTGAAATTCCTGATTTCTTTAGACATTTACCTCCATGTGTAATAGAGGAACTGGAAGTGACAGTGACATGATAGCACAAACATAAGCTCAGATTAATGCGTAGGGTTAGTTTCTCTTATTCACAGTAGCTAGCGTATGGCTAGTGTCGAAGGTGTTTCTGTAGGATTATTAGAAGAGGCTAATGCTAGGGAAATATTCTCATGGTTAGACGAACCAATGCAAAGCCTCCATTTGGATTCATTAAGAAATTATGATCACCATTTAATTCAGAGGAGTCAATAAAATAAAATAACGGGTGGCCGTACCTGAACCTTCAAACCTGAAAATGAACTGATGAGTGGAGTGGACACCAACAGAGAATGTCATTGTATTAAATAACAGCCAATTAGTCATTACACAAGTTTTGAGCATTTAAAAAGAAGAGGTCAAGTCTCCACCTGCTGTCTGTGTGAACGTATGAGTGTGTGCGTGTTTGTGTTTGTGTGTGTGTGTGGGTTGTGTTTTCTAGCAGAAGTTGCTCCCTGCTGGACTGAACTCGCTGGCCTCACTCCCTGCAGGGCCACTGGGTATCAAATACGACACAACAAGTTCCCACTGTGATCCTTATTCTTATTTTCTTTTGTGTGTGTGTGTGTGTGTGTGTGTGTGTGTGTGTGTGTGTGTGTGTGTGTGTGTGTG
>NW_005187647.1:632337-641327 GCF_000239375.1 Pundamilia nyererei | reverse complement strand
TGTGTGTGTGTGTGTGTGTGTGTGTGTGTGTGTGTGTGTGTGTGTGTGTGTGTGTGTGCGTGTGTGTGTGTGTGTGCGCGCGCAAACTTTTCAGTACTTATCAGCACTTCATATTTTCTCTCACGAACCACGGTTGTTGTTGTTGTTGTGTTTCAAAAAAGTTTATTCAGGTGAATAGTGTCGTGGTTCATTGTGATGCAGGTTCATTAAAATTTAAGCTTATCTGTTAGTCATCCAACAATCAGAATGATGATTTTATCTCTGATTGCTCAGTCCACAGGCGTGTGTGTTTTTGGGCACACACAAAAAAGCCTATAAGCATGTGAGATAGTCAGATCCTTATGTACAAAGTACTGCATGAATAAGGCTGATAATGATTTGTATTTGCACTTTAACTGGTCAAATAAACTGGAAAGTACAGCCTTAATGCAGCCATTTGTCATTTTAATTAACATGTTAAGTGAAATAAATCTTTGTTAATGTAGCAGAATCCAAACTTGTTTAACTTTTAAGGCTGATCTCTAGAAGCCTATTGCTAACTTTAAGTCAGTAGTTTAAAGTTATTGAATCTTAAACCACAGTAACATCTGTGAGACCCTTTGGTGTCGTAATCTCATGCAAAGTGCTTCCTTCCCCATCTTCTGCTAAAATCATCAGACTGTGTGGACTCAAGGTGCTTTATTCTGCAGGCTACAAACCCTTAAATAAAAATATTTTTTTAAAATACCTACACTGTCTTTTTCTGCTCTTGGTTCTGTATGATGTCAGAGAGAGCAAGTCTCACTAAGATTGTTCAAGTTTCACAATTTAATTCATAGAGGCCAAGATTACAAAATAAGGAAACAGAAATGAGCTCCTTTCATTAAATAATTGCATGATGGCACAAACATAAGTTTGAATGCAGGTGCTGGGTCCATATGTGCTTTTTACATGTACAGATTTGAATTACAGATTTTGTCTTTACTCAGCACTGAAAAGCAGGACTGGTCTTGTCATTAAAACAGTGTGATATATCACAGCTTTAAATTCTAACAAGCTTCCACCGGTAGTTGAGGTAAATCTCAGTCTCCTGCCACAGGACCCTCCGGTATCATGTAATACATCTGCTATGAGCATCTTTCCTTCCACGTTTTGTTGAATCTATTAGTGTCTTAAATCAACAAACCAGTGTCTGCAGCATATGGAAAGCTAAAACCTACAGAGGCAGTAGACTCAACACAGAGTCAAATTTATCTCTAAAGATAAAATACAACAGCTGATAAGAATTTCATTTGTTCTGAAGTAGTTGTTATATAGAGGCACAAACACGCACAGAGGATTAACATCCAGTATGCAAACATAAATTTATACTTGAACTGGAGAAGAAAAAAATAATCCACGTTATGTTTGTACTGGAAAAAGTGATAGAAAAACGTGTGATTTTGCATAAAAATTGAAACTCTACATTTGTGCGGTGTGTTGTTCAGCATGCTTGGAGCTCAGTTTAGGTGGTGTAGACAGCCAGTTTAATCAAAGAGGAATACTGTGGGGAGTTTGTATGATTACAAACCCAGAGCTTTTCCACATCTTGTCCTCCTCTTCCTCTCATATCCATTTCTTTCTTTTTGTGTCCCTCTCATCAAAGATCAAAAAATGTGAAAAGAACGACAGAGAGACACAAACTAGGAAATAAGAATGCAGAAAAATGGAAATAGTTACATTTCACTCTTAGTTTAGTCCATATAGACTAAATATGGATTCCCTCTTGCTTTCTACTCACCTAAAAAAAACTTACTGTAGAAATACTGGGGGTCCGTCAGGTAAAGAGGGATAAACAAACAATGAAAAACATGTAGAAAAACACAAAACTACATCTGAGAGAGCATTAAAGACCATTAAAGCTCATTGTTGGCCTGAAGTCAACCTCCCCTATATTTCTAAAAAGAAATTTAACGATTTGCAAATCATACAGCAAAGTTCAGATTAAATTTTCATTGAAGATTTACAGTTTATTATAGCACTTGGCATATCATCTTAAGGAAAAAGCTCTAGCCTTGTGCTGAATTTGACACCAAAGATATCGTTGGGTCAAAGGAACCCACTGCCCTGGTTTAAGTTATATTTATACAGTAGATTCTAGTTTATTCACATGAATGGTAAGTTTTACACACACACAAACAAGTCATTGAGTTCCACAGGGTTCTGGTCTAGGACCAATACTTTTTATCTTATGCATGCTACCTTTGGCAATCTTATTATAATATACTGCATACAGTTTAATTGTAGACCATACAAAGCTTTAGTTACATGTATGACAGCAAACAAAACAAATGAATATGTTCGGTACAAGGAGATTATGTATAACATTGCAACAACTGACCAGACCAAGTGAAGTGCTCTGAGATTTTCTGAGTTCTATGTTGGAGATAAAGAAATATAAACTTAAACGACATCTATTGAGTTGATTTCAGTGTTTGTGGTGAAAGAACTGAAGCGGTTCATTTTATTTTTCAAACAGATTCTGCCTTTTCTGAGGTTCAGGTCAGCTTAAAAATGTATTCATACACAGCTACTGTGATCAGAAACAGGCATTTGTGGATTGTTGATCATGCATGAAAACAGCAGTGCTTTTAAAGCATGACAGTTTCATTTTCATTCTACACTTTACGGCAGACTCCAACCTTTTTTCATTTTCTTATTGTTTCAGTGTTGTATGAAGATGCGGTGACAGCAGCTGGAACTGATCCCTGACAGCTTTACAGCTTGGACGTCTCCAAAACAGACAAAACAGGACAACAAAGTAAGAACAGAAAGTGGCAAACTGGCTCATGTTAAAGCTTTTTGTCAGTTCACGATCAGTCCTTCTTCTATCTGGATCCTGCTGCTCCCATGAACAACTGGAAGTTAGCCTGATAAACATAAACAGCTTGGATTTAAGTGTAATCCACATCTGGATGCCAAAGTTATCATCGCCATTGCTCACATAGTTCCACACCAAGCTGTTTATTGATGAACATAATCAGTTCATCAACTGGCCGGTGCACACTGATGTAAACAGTCACTGTGTGTGTGCACATCTGTATAAGTGTGTTGGGCCAGACAGATGTTTTTCATCTTTTGAAGATCAAGTCAAATGTGCACGCAAGCATGCCTTTGTCTTTGGCAGGGTTGTGTATGTGTGTGCTGGAAAGTACAGATGTTTGTATCTTTGAGGATGTAGAGAAACCAAGCAAGTGTGCATGTGTGCGTGCGTGTGTGTGTGCATGCGTGCGTGCATGCGTGCGTGTGCGTGCGTGCGTGCTCGTGTACATGGATGTTAGTCCAGATGTTTGTATCTCCACAGGAAAATAGAGATGTACGCTGTGTGCGAAAGAGTTTATGTCAATAGATTTAAGAGATTAAATTACTTCAGTCTTTTAATCTTTGCCCTATCTCGGTCTAAACACACAGGAACCCTGGATATCACCGCATAACACAACACACAGCAGGGAGAGAGGGCTGGGGTTGAGCGACAGGCACCAAGAGAGGACTTAGGGAGGTCCACAGAATGAGGTGGAGGACAAGTCAGCAGTCAAAAGGAAAAGGAAAATGGGAAATATTCCTAAAAGTTACCAGTGTCAATATAATAATAATAATAATAAACTTTATTTATAAAGCACACTAAAAAACCAAGGGTATACCAAGGTGCTTGACAAAAATAAAATAGGAAAAGGGAGATGGGAGGGAAAAGAGAAAGGACCTGGCACGTATCAATTATAAAAACCTTGACAATCATAAGATATAAAAGTAGTTCACAAGCATAACGGATAAAAATGTACCAACGCACACCAAGTGTTAACTAGGTGGAAAGGCAAGATTAAACAAATAAGTCTTCAGCCATGATTTAAACAGTGGCATAGAGTCAGACGCCCGAATAGCAACAGGGAGGTTGTTCCTGTTGCCGAGGCAGCTACAGCAAACGCGCGGTCACCGCGAGACTTCAGCCGAGAACGAGGTTGCTCCAGGAGAATTTGGGTAGCAGATCTAAGTGCTCTGACAGGAGTGTGTAACCTGAGAAGCTCACTGAGGTAGCTCGGCACCAAATTATTAATGGTTTTGTAGGTGAAAAGTAATATTTTAAATTGAATACGGTATTTAATTGGAAGCCAGTGCAAGCCAGCAAGAACAGGAGTGATGGAAGAAAACTTCATATTTTATATTATTTCCTGATATAGAAGTTGTGTGTCTTCATCTGTCTTCTTGGTGTCTTCACATAGTGTAGTTTTGTTTTTTAAACACAGAAGACTACAATCAGATTTCTGTTCTTACTGCACTCCTGCAGCAAATAAATATAACTGTATTTTTACTTGTCACAGTGAAAATGGAAACAAAAGAGAAACTCAAGCAGACACTGTAACTGCATCATATAGATAGGATGCCAAACTATCCAACAAAGGTACAAAAAAAGAGATAACATCCATCCATCTTCAGAAAGACAAAAGAAGAAACATTAAATTCACTAGCTGGGCCCACGTCCTCAATTTAGGTTTGACAGTGTTTATAGTATTACCTGCTATAGTACTATAGTATTACCTACTAGGTGAATGCTCGGACATGAATTAAGCTTCGGTTTGGGGACTGCCAACAGCTCCCGGGCCTGGCAGATCCCCGTGTACTAAATAGGAGTGAAGAATTTAAAGAACTGAGAACAAGGAGGGAGGGAGGGTGGGGCACGTAAACGAGAATGAACAGTTTGCAAAACTGGGAAACCTATATAGATGACAACCGGAAGGAGTGTGTTTGGAGGTGTGGTCTCGCTCCTTAAATTCCGATACATAATCTCCAAAACAAAGCATGGGAGAGCTGCTTTACTGCCAGATAGAGCCTTCTTTTCCATTTCCATTAAAGTGGGGCAGAACAAGTCATCTGAGCACCTGAAAACAAAATGGAGTGAATAAGGAAACAAGTGGAGAGGAGAGAAAAAGAGTAAGGCAAAGCTTAAAACTCTGTATCCATCCATCCTCTTCCATTTATCCAGTTCAGGGTCACTGGGAGATTGGAGCATATCCCAGATCACTGGTCTGTCACAGGGCTAATGCATGTTGAGAGACACTCATATTCATGCCTGTGGCCGATTTCGAATCTAAAGTACCGTTATGTGATATGTTGTTTGATCAAACATGTTACTGTGGTGACCTGTCCAGAGTGTACCCGACCTCTCCCCCTGTGGGAGGCAGGATAGGCTCCGGCCTCTTCCAGTGGAAGAAAATGGATGGATGGATGTTACTGTGTCAGGCGTGGCAGTAATGCAGCAATTAGTTGCCTCCTCTCAAAAGGACAGTTCTGGGTTTGAGTGTAGCGGCTAGGTGATACATCTGTGTGGTGTTTTTATGTTCTCCTGGAGTCTGTGGGTTTCCTCCCGCAATCCAAAGACATGCTTGTTAGATTGGCAGACTGTGCCCAGGGTGTTGCCTCAAATGAAATATATAATGTATTTAGGCTGGATTTAGTTGTCTCCTATTGATTAATCATTTCCATATGAAAACATCTGAAATACAACAGATCACTGGGTTTCATAATAATTTTTTGCCCATGTTTTACTGCACTGTGGAAACAAACATTGTCTTCAAACCTTTATTTCATAAGCAACATATTTTTGAACTATCTTCCTGAAAGGTTGTTTTTTAATAATTAGCTGGTATTTTTTATGTCAATATGTAATAAATTCAGTGTTTTAAAAGGTTTTATGTACTTTGGCTCTAATTAAAAGAATTACGAACTTTCTAGTTGAATTTCAGTTTTTAATGGGGACAAAAAAAAAAACTTTGTGAAATGGGATGTGTGAAAAATACTCAACAACCAATTTTTTTATTTTGTGTAAAGTGTGTTTCACGTTCTTAGGTATAAGTTGTAGTTTACAGTTAAATCCAAAACATTCAATCAAGAGTAATGCTTGTAGATAAATTAGCAGGAAAATGCAGGGTAAATAAGGCAAAATGTCGTCACGACTTTCTACTAGTATTTCCCAACTGAGTATTTTACCCCCACTGACCCCCTCGTTAATATGTGTCACCATCTCTCTTTCCTAACATGCCCATCCCTCCTCTGCTCTGCAGACTCTCTAACTCTAAACAGTTTGACACTTTGACAGAGCAGACCGTTAGCTGATGTCCAGCTCCGTGCTAATTCACTCACTTTTAAAAACAATGGTTCAAATGACCTGAAAACAGAAACCTCAGCATGTGGTATGGACACGAGGGACTGATTCTGCTAAATGATTAGAACATTAGTCACCGGCGATCGCAGCACTGCGATGCTTTTAGATGTTTATGTTATTCAGACTCTTCAGCAGGGAAATGGCTACACACCAAAACAGAAAAGTGTGACATATTTACCCTGACATAATTCTCTCTTCCTTTGTTCTCCACCCTCTGATTATAATGGGAAAATTTATGATGTCTCAAGCCAAAAATTCCCCATGTGGATGAGTCGGCCAGAAAACAACCAGATAACTCTGCAAGCAGGAAGTACTCAAGACTTGATTATTAAGTTCACAATTAGGTGGTTTCTAATGGGAATGGGAATCATTGCCTGTAAAATGTATGCTGTAGATGGAGGGGAACTCGGCACCCATGGAGCATTAAGTTTTCTAATGTGTGAATATTTGCAAAACTAAACCTGATCAGGTAGTTTTTATACCTACAGCAAACCAGAGCACTCCACCGGTTTATCTGATCAGTTATCTGAAGTGGAGACACACCCATCTGCGTGTAGAAACCAGGAAAAGATATGATAAATTTTTCTGTGAGGACAGATTATTGTGATAGTTTAGTGCTTCCTCTTTCTCCTAAAACCATAGGATCATGGTACCCAAAATGTTTTGTGAAGAGCACAGAAAGATAAACAGTGGGGGATATTGTGTTTATACTGTGCTAGTTTGCTTTGCCCGTTGGTGGCTGGGTTCTTTTTTCTTTACAGAAAAAAATGTTTCTTCCCCAAGTGGATGTGGGGAAAATGCTTCATTTTGTTTTTATTCTCTAACGTCTTTATTCTCTAACATCCAGTTCACCACTCCATCACAGGGAGAACACAAGGAGTCAGACAATCATTCATGCTCACATCCCCAGTATCAGACCACACTGTTTTGGGTTTTGCAGCAGCACAGCACTCATTACATTACTGAAGCTTACAGGAGACAGAGTAGGTTAAACACCCAGCAGCTACGCTTGCTATTTTAGGAATGTCATGAGCTAACAGTGTGTACGCATGTGCACCTCCATCCAGAACAACATAGTTCTTCACCCTGGGGGACATGAGTCATCTCTGACCTCTGACCCCTTCAAAAAGAGCCAGCCAATTACATTTCAGCTGGAAATGAGCCAGAAGTGTCAACCAGTGTCAGTGATGATCTAACACCAGACATAAACAGCTTAAGTATTAGCAAATGTTTCAATTTAAATAGAAGATAATTAAATGTTTCAAATCCCATCACACTATCTTTTTTCTCATCTTGCTGAAGAATCTCTTTCATCTGCTGATTTATCACAACTAACTGCACTAACACAACATTCACAGATTCGTAGGTTTGCTCTCGAGAAGATAAATGATTCTTTGTGGTTCTTGTTTACTTGGAAATTGGGTGAAAATCCCTGAGGAGCATTCAAAGTAATTTAAAGCGCTCCTCTAATTATCACGGATTATATCTGAGCCAGAGACTGTTGGGAGTTAGCAGAGGGCGGGGAAAATGATGGAAATATATATTTCTATATAAGAAAGACAATTAGAAATAAAATAAATAAATAAAGCTAAACAAAATAAAGAGGGCAGAATTGAAGAGGAAAACTAGAAAACATGTTTTCTCTAATGACTAATGCACAAGAGACAAGACAAGGACTGAACAGGAGAAAACAGAAACCCGCACACTCAGAGGAATTACTGACAGAGACTTCCAGGCACAGACCCAGGATTCAAAGGAGTTAGGAGGCCCACGGGCCAGAGTCTTTAACAAGTTTAAAGTGACTGTTAATATTTCTTCTTAGAAAATTAATGAAAGGGCAGCAGTGAGATGGAAACTAACCAGAAAGAGGTCTCTAAACAAAAGGCTTAAAGTTTTGCAAAGGTAAGATTCAATTCGGTGAAAAACTTATGTGAATGACTGCAATGTTTGCAGTGATGTGCATGTGTGGCTTCTTGTAGGTTATAGTAGGTATGCACCTCAGCTGTGTTCAAAAGTCATTCTGGAAAACACTGAGAGCTTATTTTGTTGTGTTTGAATAAGAAATTGTCAAAAACTATAAGTTTGTTTGTTTATTTACCTTTTCTAAATAAAATTTGGCTCGTGTGGTTAGAAGACAGTTTGCCATGGAATCGCTCTCCTTGTCCTCATCACTCGACCAAAGTAAACTTGAAAGGCCCTCAGTTACACCCATTCAATAGTCTAAATTAAAAAGTTTGTTGAGATGCTGACACAGTGAGTCAGCATCTCAACAAAATTCAGCACCACAGTCAGAAATCTCTAAATGCCAGAGGGTGCATTTTAATAACAGATATTGCATCGTCTCAGTGCTGGGATGGAAGCATGTCCATGTCATGTGTTGCAAAATCTGTGGAGAACCTCCTCTAATACCGCATGCACCCCGACATCCTGCAACTGTAAGTGATGGTTGCAAAAAATTAGCAAATGCAATTCAAATTCCCCTTTTTAGGCCTCCTGAGAAAGAATGTGTTCATAGGATGAGACATGCCTATGGTCCCATAACTCTTCAGGATTTCCTATACATCCCTTACAAACGTGTCTTATCGATGGCTCTCACTTTTTTCAGTGTGATCGACAAAAGTAACAGAAGACTACAAAGCCAAACCCGAGTGAATGTGGAAGTGGAAACGAGCTTAATTACGGCGAGCAGAATGAGAGTGATTACCAGTGAGCACCAACCACATTTAAAACACGCTGTCAAACAACCACACCCTGCAGGGGAGGAAGAGAAAGAAGGAAATTAAATCCTTCTGAGGTTTGCATGCAGTTTGGAACT
>NW_005187647.1:613755-632317 GCF_000239375.1 Pundamilia nyererei | reverse complement strand
GTGTGTGTGTGTGTGTGTGTGTGTGTGTGTGTGTGTGTGTGTGTGTGTGTGTGTGTGTGTGTGTGTGTGTGTGTGTGTGTGTATGTTTGGCATGGTCACAGAGCTGTTAGCTTGCAGCAGACCCTCACAAGGGGCCTGCACATCATGTGTGGTAGAAAACACGCACATATACACACAAGCAGACACATTATGTGTTCACATCCACACGCACTTAAAAACATACAAAACATACGAAGGCCCCAACCTCCCACCTTCACACTGCATGGGACCCAGTAAATCACTTGTAGGTCACAGCAAACTTTTTAAGACCAGATGGCACCCCAGCCTGGTCAGATATGCTCAGATACCACACACACACACACACACACACACACACACTTCTCCCCCTTTGTTTCCCTTCAAATTGTCTTATCTGTTGAGGAATGTCTCTCCCTCATTTCTCATTCAAATCACATTCCAGACATAATTTATTCTTTGTTCTTTCTTCAGTACAAAACAAAACAAAACAAAACCCAAGCCTTTAATTACAGCATTTTCTTTCTTATTTGATTAATATAATTTTCCACTGTTCTCAGTTTCATTTGTTCAAGTTGTTCCAATAATTCATTTTTCAATCACAGTGAAACGTGTAGATTTTGATTCCCAACAACAGCTCCAGCAGCTGCAGTCAGTGGCCTGCACCGCCTCCAGCTAACAAGCAGCTAATTAATCATTGGAGAAATCACTGGTGTGAGGCCTGGCTGAATGGAAACAGAAAGGATTTAAAACTGATCATAAAATAAATAAACAAAATAAGAGTGCAAATAATGTAATTTCATGAATAAAAACTACAGATGAGAAATAAATTGGGCTTGTTTGTGTTTTTTACAAAAGAATAATGTGGGCGAGGCTGATTAGCTAACTTGATAACAACTTGGGTTTCACGCATTCATGGGCACTGTATTTATATTCTGTAGGAGCAAAAGTGATTAGAAAATCATACGCTGGAAAAAAAAAATCTATAGTTTACCCAAGAGATAAGAAAGAAACAGCGAGGTTGTTGTCGCACGCAGCTCCTCGTGACACAGGTCAGTCGCTTTGTATTTCAGGTTTGATGCAGCTCATTTACCACAGCTACATGAACACAGCTATCCGAACACAATAAAGTATAATTAACATTTGAGTTTAAGTTTCAAGCAGATTGGATCACAGTAGCAAACTGATAATAATAAATGATAACTGATTATAATAAATTATAAATTATTTATAATAATATAATTATAATAATAAATTATTTATAATAATAAACCAACTAGAATATCCATTTAATCTCTACTGCTTATCCAAGTCAGGGTTGCAGGGGGCTGCAGCCGATCTCTATCTGTCTTAGGGCAAGAGGCAGGGTACACACTGGACAGGTCACCAGTCTATCATGGGGCGAACACATAGAGATGACCACTCACACGTAGAATCATCAGTTAACCTAACACTAACTGCATATCTTTGAACACTCCAGGCGCCGGCCTTGTGCTGAATTGAACTCAGGATCTTCTTTCTGTGAGGCAACAGTGCTAACCGGTACCGTGCTGCCATTTACTAACTGGCTATAATATTATTATTTTTAATGTTTTAATTAAACCTCTGCTTCAACATTAAAACTTTTTGTTTTGGAACAGCGGTCGTGAACGTACAAGTAACAAAGGTGGTCAAGCACACAAATGAATGCCTCATTATTTTTAATCTTTAAGCTGTAAAGCAAAATGTTCAGTTTCGTTTAATCGGCATCAGTTTTTTGTTTGATTTATTTTATGTGCTAATTACAATTACAGATGTGTCGTGGTTAACACATTTGGTTGAAGTGAAAGGTTGTTGGTTTGACTCCAGCTGGAGACATAAATCCTTCAGCATAAACCTCTGCCAAAACAAACATGTGAAGCTACCTGCTATAGCGATCTTTTGTTGCAGGAAAGTATTTTACAAGAAAATACAAATTTTTATGGGTGAATGTGTTTTATGTGTCCACATGGGAGCAACAACTGTAGAGAAATGATTCAGCAAGAGGTTCTGCTAGAAAGTAGTTACTACATATAACGCCCATCCTGTGTCCACGTCTTTAATGGAGTTGAACATTTGCCCTGTCGGGTGGCCGCATTTTGCCTGTCAGAGAACTGCATGTCTTTCTTGTTCGTCTTGCTGTTAAAGTAGGGAGTAGAGGTGAAAAATAAGGACCTAGCAGGTTGGCCCATACTCACAATTACTACTGACTAAAAAGCACAGCAAGGTGCACATGCAGCTTTATAAATCAGACAGGAAGAATGCGCATTCATATTTCTGTCTCAGCTTTGGTCATGAATCTGCACAGTTTTATGTGTCACAATTTGTTTCCACAGACTGGATCTGAACTTTTTCCAAAAACTTTAAAAGTCTTCTCGTGGATGTCCAATAAAAATGCAGTTTTATTGTCATGTGGAATGTAGAATTACTGTCTAACATCGCTCTCAGTATGCAAGATTTCTGTTTGTCAAACAGGCCACTTTCAGCCATCTAAGGGTAAATCTCAGGCTCGAAATAAGTTTTAAAATAAAGAATAACATGTGCAGTCAGAGCATACGAAGTAGGCCAGAGAGTCAGATGTAGCTTCTCACTCTTCTTCTACTCTGGCTCTACTTAGGCTCTTTCTCAGTGTAAACACTTAGAGTCTATGTATCGCTTAAACTGGCAGTTACAACATCCAGCAGCCTCAGCTGTTCATGTCAGCGCGACCCGGATCCCTTTAAGCAGCACATTTACAGAAGTTCAGGGTGTGTCAGGATTTTAAACATTGTTAAAGGGGATCTGGGACATTTCTTGTCTGTGTGATTTTTATATTCTCCACAGATGTTCAGCATTTAACTGGGTTTTTTTGGGATGTATCATATTACGCTGTTTAGAATTATAACTCTTCTTCGGCCTCTAGTTTTCTTTTTCCAACAATGATCTAATATTCCGTTTTTGTTTCTTGTTTAAGTTTCATTATGCTTCACTGTGCATTATCTTTTACTATCACAACCCTGCGTCCTCCCCTCTGTAAGTCTTTCTTTTTCTGCTGCACATGTGGTTGATGTTTGGTGGTTCGAAAGAGATCAAATTTAAAGTTTAGAAAAAGTAAAAAATGCAATTTAATCAGACTAATCTGAAGGTTTTTAAAGATGATTTTTGTGCTCTTTACTAATGTTGCATGCTCAGCCAGCTGCTGTAACAGAGCAGACAGGTGGAGAAAGGTGTAGTATGTGACTACTGAAACAAACTTTTTGCTTATGCTCGGTGTGTGTCACATTCTTTGCCTGTAACAGCTGGTTAATGTGGCATTCAGCCAGAGTATATAATTCTGCTTCAAACTGAGAAATGACAAACACTCTCCATTTGTCATTTCTTAAAGCATCCACTCAGCTGTCTGTTTCTTAAAATGAGCTTTAAAAATAGAAAGAAGAACAAAGCTTCGGTTTATAGTAACTGTACAGCAGTGCAATATGGCCCTTCAAATGCTAATGTAGAATCTTAGCTTAGCAGCAATTTTTATTTTTATTTTTTTACATTCATACAGTGTCAAAAATCCACCAAAAATAATGTGCACGTGCATATCTTCCTACTTCATGTAGTACATCTTTTCCAACTCATTTATTTCAGCAGTTATTGCATATTTGTTAACAACTTAAACAGTCTTTAAAGGCTTCGTAGGCATTGTGTGTTGCTTTTCTTTGCTCCTTTGCTTTCCTGTTGGTCAGTTTATTCACAGATATGAACTGTATGTGTATTGCTTCAGTTTTAACCCCAGACTGTTTGCCTCCATTCGTCGTCGCTCCATTTGTGTAACTTGGTGTCTCGCTGCACTTCATTCTCCACTCCTCATCCCCTGTGTCACCTCCTTATGTTTTTTACTGCATGTTGTTCTGTGAGTTATGGTTTCGGGTTTTGTTTGTTACTAGTCTTCCCAGTTTAGGTTTATGTTTAGTTCTGTCCTCGTCTTTGTTATTTTCACCTTCTACAATAAAGCTCCCTCGCATCACAGCAAGTGCCTGCATTTTGGGTCCTTTCACACAAACACCACACGACTGCTGCCGCAGCCGTGACATGAAGTTCATTTGTAAAACAAATTAATACTTCTGTTTAAAGCCGACCTTTTATACTTTTTTTTATTTTCTGTCATACCTATCTGGTCATAGTGTTGAATGAGCAAATCAAACATGCCGAAAGTTTTAAATAATGAAGCATTGAAATCTGCTTTAGTAGAGTCCAAGGACAAAACGAGAGCTATAATAAGCATAATTGGCCCACTTCAAGCCGCTGCATGTTGTTGAGCTGTCTAACCTTGAGGATTACCTTAAGGACAGATTTAGATTTAAGAGGCTAGAAACATGTACTGAAAAATATTATCCTTGTAAAACAAAAGACACTTCAACTTCCTCTACAGGGAAAAACCAAGTGTGTGTATATGTGTGTGTGTGTGTCTTGGCTAACTTTGGTTCATAATGATCAGACCTGGATTTCCTATCCCCATCTGTTAAGTTTGGTTGCTCGGTGACTCTGTTGATTTTGGCATCAGGACCACAGTGTGAGTTTCACATTCTGGGTCAGGACTCCGAAGTGGGTTATTCTGAACTACTTACATTGGCAGGGTTCAGTATTTCTACCATACTATTGGTTCAAACCCTTGCCACAGGTTGCCAAACTTAGTGTGGATGAGCTTGATTTAGTTTTATGAAGTTTTGATCTCCCATACCTCCAGTATTGTTGCACGTGCTCTTTTCCAAGTGTTTTAAATGCATGAAACATTTAAAATTCACACTCCGACTTATACGGTGACCCTGAGAGGACAAGTGCACTTGTCCTGCAAAAGCACCCAAAACACAACAGAATGATTTTTTAAGCCAAAAGAAGAAGAAAAAAAATGATACAGCAAAATATTAGAGCTCCTGGGGACACAATAAAAGGGCGGGTCAGTGAGAGAAGTGGCAGAAAATGTGAAGAGACTGTAACTGAGACAGACTGAAATGAAGTGGAGGGTTCATCTGTGTCACTTTCGCAGGTGTTCTGTCACATTTTGTGTTAACAAAAACACTTCTGTTGTGTTTGTGATTTTTTTTTCTTTATCTTTTGCAGTGTTTTTCTATTTCCTGGTGTTTTCTTAAGCTGCAGTGTGCTCGACCTCTCAGGGCCACCAAAGAGGCTGAAGTATAAAAACATTCAAAAAATATTCAGTATTCACCCACAAATGCTGACTTTAAGTACTTTAATTATATCATACATTCAGTTTCTAGTGAGCATGTTTTCTTTCATGATTAATTATTTGAATAAATAAACCTAAAGCTGCATTTGACTCAAAACTATGGCTTCATATTTTTGAGGGATGAAGAATAATTTTTTGAGATAATCACATTAGCACATGCATAAGATCCAGCATTTTATGATAATAGTATCACATCTTAGACACGCTGAAACAGCCGGATGCTTGTAGTTAAGGAGGTACAGTGTGTCATCCACTAATATGATGATTAGCATTTTGCCCCTGTGATGCATCCATCCGTGTATGATGGAAGTCCTGTTTGTGTGTGTAAAATTAAAAAAGAGTGTATAAATATATGTTTGTGTGACTGAAGCGACAATGACTCAAAAATTTGGCTGAATGTAAATCTCCATCTAAAAGTGCATAAACAAAACATGATAACGTTCAACAGATCAGTTCAGCAAAGTCGGATAAAAGGGGCAATTCAGCTCTACCTTATCAAATTTGGGTTGTTGGTAATAATAAAGTTCAGCCAAACATCTTTGTGGTTTATTAACATGCTGAATAAGGAGGTTTGCACAATCATACACAGATCATTGCATAAAGGCTGTTTAGAAGAAACGGCTAATGGTAAAAATATAGTCATGTTGTTGTTTTAGCTTTAACTAGACTCGCTATTTGAACCACATAAAAGAGCCTGAGCAGATGGCATCCAGACTGTGTGTTTACACACAGTACTCTTCTATAAAACCGACTGACCTTTTCACTTTGTCAGCCTTTATTGTGTTCTGTTAGTTTTGTCTTTACTGCCGTAAAGGAAAGGCTCTTTTGGTAACTTAGCAAAATAATCTTATTTTGCCTCTGTCTTATTTCCTGGTGATGCAGCTATAAACATTTTCATAGACATCAGCACTGCGATGCGACACTACTAAGGAAACACAGGGCGAGCCTAACACACAGCAATGAGGGACAACGCGACACTGACACAGAGAAAAACAGGGCTTAAATCCACCGGGGAATAACGAGGGAATCAGACACAGAAGGAGAGCACAGCTGGGGGAAATCAGAACTGACGAGACAAGGAAGCAAAGCAGGATACACTCACATGAGACACAGACCTTCAAAGTAAAACACAAAGTATAACACTGAGACGCAAACTTAACATGGTGGAGACAGAGCAACTAAGAAACACAGAGACGTAACCATACGGCAGAGAACTCTAAGAACCAAAAGACTAGAGATGATCAATAATACACAGAGAGAAATACTAAGCATGGAACACAAGAAACTAGACTCGAGGGAGTAACAAAAGACCAATGATGAGAACATAATTCACAATACAAAGTGACAAAAAAACAAACAAACAAACACACACCCCACAGGAAACTCAAAACACTTCAATCAAAAACCCAGGACTGTGACAAAAAAACTATCAGGATCAAAACAAAAAAAGGCACTGAAAAACCAAAGCCCACTCTACAAGACACTTGGAGAGGTCAAGGGATTTCTGTGTATATCACAGGCAGTTTAAACCTGTCAATCAACATGTTCACGCCCCTAAATTAACAAGAACAAAGCCTTTCCTGTATCAGGGTATAAATATGCTTTCTATGCCTTTGGAGCCAGTACCAAGAGGCCATTAGAGGAACTGCTTCATTTCTCAGCTCTGCAGGCTGCTGTTTGGTGTATATGTGCACTGACTGGGTTCATTAGCAAAGTCGCTGCAGCTGAGCAGAGGGAATGAGAGCGAAGCTCATGCAAACACAAAAACTGAATGAACACTTTCCTCATCATAGCCGATTTAAAATCATTTTAAACGTTAACAACAGATTGAGACAGCTGAAAGAGGAAAAGATACTTTTCTGTCTACTATAGAAGCAGACTTTTCTATAGCAGATAGTGGAAAAACAGGTACGTTCTTGTCATTTAATTGTTTAACTATCATTAAATTACTTAACACGTATATTAGACCACCTCTCACAAAAACAAGAAGACAAAGTACTTTATAAATCAAACAGAAAATAAGATTATTTATCAGCCAAGTAACAAACTGAATATTTTTATACCTGTATTTAAGCCAGCAGGACTTTAAGCATTGATTCACACTGATTCAAGCATAACAGCGTAGAACTAGCTGACTAAAACTAATTTTTCTGTCAGGAGTGCAAAACAAAATAATTGTTTTGGGGTTTTTTTCTGCTTTTTTTTCATAAAACTTTGCATTTAAAATGTACTAATGTTAATTTAACGCCATTGTGGCATAAACCTTATATTGAATGGTGCACACTGTAAGTTATTGATTTTATTTCCATTTTCTGAGATTGTTCAACCCGAATCTACGGTGTGTGGGCGAGCCAACAGACCAACGCTGCCATACTCGGAGTATAGTGAATATATAAGCGTCCTCCATCTGCAGTTTGTGCACATATTTGTGGGTCCGGTTCAAGATGTTCTTTGGTTAATTTGTCCCACAGATGTCGGTGCTCTGTTTCCTGTTTTGGATTGTCTGAGAGTAAGGGTGGTCTTGTTGATTTAAATGTTCGCGTGAGTGACTGTGGAAATAAAGAACATCAATTTAAAATTAACAAAGAAAAAGGAGGAAATATTTCTTTTTAATTCAAGTGACTTAAGATATTCAGTTTTTTTGGCTTTAACAAACAGTCTTACACATCCAGTTACTAATATAAAGAGTAAACAGTGACAGATCCTTTCTCAAGCAAACGTCTGTTTGGTCTCAGCTCTTGTCGCTTTGATCTTGTTTTCAATCATTTCTGTTATAATTCTACTTCCAACATTAGCGTGGTTGATTTCTTGTATCGTAGACCTCATGTGATTGATTTTGTGACTCACCATTATTTAGGATTAACTTGGAAATATAAAGTGATTATATTTGAGGGTTTGGGATATCTTTTGTTAGCACGTGTCTCCTCATTGGCTAAAACACCTCTTATTTACTCTGCAGGATGTCAGTGAAGCTGCGATTTGACTCTCCCTCAGATGGAGGCCTGATCCACAGAAGCCGCTCCTTCACTGGATTCTCTTCTCTGACTGGTCGACAGAGGTGAATGACACTTTCCTATTGTTTCAACCAATAAGAAAGAAATCTGTGTAATAACGACTAACACTGGTTTACAATTTAGTCTTAAACAACTAGTAAGAACTAATTGGGTCCTGTTATCTAAGTGGATCTTCCAAAGGATGTCCAAAACATTCGCTCACTCTCAGATATTTATGCCAGTTTTAAAGAAGTTAGCAACTGTTTATTTAACAAAAGAAAAGGTTTTTGGTAAAGATATCAGAAATGCTCCCTTTCCTCTCTCATCTGGCTGCAGGGGTGTGTCTGTCTGGGTTTGACTGGCAGAGAAATAGTCAACAAATGTGTGGTGTAGCTACATATCATGGGCAGACAGTGTGTAATTAGTGTTATTTTTTTAAAGAGCAAAAACCACAGAGGCGTCTAAACTCTGTTAAGTGTCATGTAGAGGTATTGGTGCTGCTAAATGTGCTGTAGCTATAAAGTACAAGTGTTAGGATTTAACTACTGAACTGGCGAACTCTAAAGCAGAATACTGGGAGAATCACACTGTTTAGCAGGAAGGTCAAACGATGCAGTGACAGATCAAGGACGTAGCTGGAGCACAGGGAGAAAACGGGGGGAGACTGGCAGAGAAGGCAATCTTTAAATGTCAGACAATCTGGTGAGGGGTGGGTGTGAGAGCTGGTGTTTGAATGCAGCAAGTGATTAGTCGATTGTCTTCAGGTGTGTCTGCAGCGCCAGTAGAAAGCCACAACTGTTGAAAGGAAGCACAGATGTAAGAATAGAGATGGGGAAAATTGAGGGAAGGGTGTGGTTACAGATATGACAATAGACAGAAGGACGAGCAAGTGGATGCTACAGGTGCACATTTTGTGAATGTTACGAGTAGTTTGGCCACTTTAACCAGCCCTGGTTTGTCCCTCGTGTTTATTAGCATGCGTTGAGCTCATCAGTGTGAGCATTTATTTGGTTTAACGATAAATAGCCAGCCATAAGGCAGCTTAAAGTGGCAAAGGACAACAAGTCTGTTTAAGGACTCGCTTGTTTTACTTTTGGTCTCTCTCTCCCTCCCTGTTGGTCTTCTTGTCTCGTCCTCCTCTGGGAAGAGTCTCCACATTTTCTTCCCTGCCAGCAGCCAGCTCGTTTTCTCGGGAGACTTCATGTCAAGCAGCAGACGGAATTATGGAAACACCAGTGGTGCCATTATCAACATTCACTGTATCATTATGAATTGATGTAAAGAAATCCTCAGTCAGGGGGAAAAATCCTGACATTGCATTATGAAATAATGTTTTATCAATAAAATTTAGACATTAAGTGAGTGTGACGAGGATCACGTTAAGTAGAAAAAGTTTTATAAAACCGAGTGTCAGCAGTGTGAAGCCTGAGTTTTTGACTTGTACAGATACTGATCTCATTATGTGAAACACTGAGTCTGAATCTCTATAAAGGAAAAACGTGCCGCTGTCTAAAACAAAACAAACAGAAGTTTGTTGGGAGAAAAATGTCTGAGGAATTGTTTCGATTCTCGTAGCTGTCAGGATAAATGGGAAGAAAAAGAATTTTAACTTTGTGATTTTACAGATATTAACTTTGATACTGTGATCATGTTATAAATCATCCCTCTGTTGAACTGTTTTTCTCCATATAGTGAAACAATGAATGAGAGAAAATAAAAACGTCACGTTGTGTGGAGGGAATTCCCTTCACCCTCAGACAAGTCTGTTCTCCGCTGATGGGCAGGCAGTGAAAGCACCACAGACTTTCAGATGTTATTTGCGAATGAAAGAAGACAGAGTGATAAACACCCAGATGAAAACTGTCAGTCCCCCAGAGAGGCCGAGAACAAAATGTTGTGTTAAAAAAAGAAAGCAAGCAGCATTCCACTTCTCTGTGTGTGTGTGGCTGTTTATACTCTATACACACAACACAAACATCCACACATTTTTCCATCCTAAACACACATCCCCCATCCGATTCTCCATAAATCTTTTTTTGTATTCACCATAGTGCACAGCAAACATATCAAATGTTTAAATTCAGAAATTGGACCCAAAAAAATAGCCATGTTTACCACTGTGCATCCCCTCTTCTTTTAACAACAGTCTATAAATGTGTGGGAACTGAGGAGACCAGCTGGTGGAGAGGAATGGCGCCCATCTGGTCTGATAGACGTTTCTTTCTGCTCAACAGTCTAGACTGCAGGCAGCCCAGTTCAGCACCTAGGCTCTTCTTCTGCAGAGTCATGCTGTATGCAGTTTGTTTGCGATTGTCTTCCTGAAGCATGAAAAGCCTGCCTGAAAAGATGTCGGTTGGATGGGAGCATATGTTCATTTCTGAATTATGGATTAAACCTTGATTCTTTTTTTTCCCCAGTCATTATGTTGTAGATTTGCTGCTGTACTTTTGGTCATTGTCCTGTTGCATGGCCCTGTTGCAGCTAAGCTTTAGCCTGAGACAAATGGCCCCTCATTTGACTCTGAAATAGTTTAATATACAGAGGACTTGGCCGTCGACTTTGAGACTGTAATATGCGCAGGTCCTGTGCCTGGAAAACAAGTCAGAATCATCCACTGTCCATCACTGTGCCTGATTGTTGGTATGAAGCAGTTGCACTGATATGCTGTATTTGGTTTTTGCCAATCATGGTGCTGTGGATTATGGCCAAACATCTGTTAGTCACATCTATCCAAAGAACATTGATCCTGATGTCTCTGTGATTGGGTCGGATGCAGCTTTGCAAAGCTATGTTAACCTAGCTCTTCCCTGAGTGTTGCACGGTCCATTCCTGTCTTGAATGCTTTCTTTCTCACAGTACAATGATGAACTTCTAGACTTAATCTTTTTCCAGAATGATGGACTGAAACAGTTGCTTCTTATTTAAGATCAGTGTTGATCTATCCTCCTTGGTATTGTATTCACTCACACTTGGATCACTACTTAACCTCCTAATTCCTACGCAACCTGTAAGGGTGTCCTTTTTCACACACTGCTGCGCCCATTTTGGCTAAGTTTTTATTAAATAAATAATGGCACGGTGTAATATGTCATACTTTGAGGCTTGTATTTACTTAATTCTAAGACCGGCTAAGATTACTATTTATTATGTCCTGATCTATAAAAACCTTAGACTTGAAACTGGGTGTGTTTTCTTGTTACCATGTTCATGGTCATTCACAAACTTGACATTTTATTTATTGCACAGACAGTCCTGAATCATATGGACCACATTTGAGTGTGTGGGGTTTCCTCCGTATCAGACAAAAAACAGGTGGTAAACCTACACTGGTCCAGACTTTATGCTGGAGGGCCTTATAACACACTCCCACTAAAGGCTACCTGCTTGGATCCACACTTAATGTGGATTGTAGGGGCTGGATTAGATTTGGGCCAAAGACAGGAGTGTTAATATACAGGGAACTACATGGGAACAGATTTTACTGATGAACACAGTTGAAAATAAAGAGGTAGGAATATAAAAAAAACTCCAACAAGCTCTTTTTGATAACAATTTATGTAACTACAGATTCTGATTTACCCTGTAAAAATGTTGTTATGACTATTCATTCACTTTCTCTGTTTTTAGGACGTCTTCTGTTCGTAACTCTCTTCGCGTCAAAGCCATGACGGGAAATAAAGCCAGCAGGGCGCCCGTCTCCCCCCGCAGAAGTTCAGGCGCTATCTGGTCTCTGCAGCCGGAGCAGGTCGGCAGGGTTTTTCAGGCACTACGCAAAGGACTCAAGTATGTGTAGTACTGCTGAACTTAAACAAGTATCCCACTAAACATTAAAGTACAAGCAGGCAGTGACGTACCCAGTGCTATAATACTAAACTTGTCCATGTCTCTGTAGTGTTTTAGTGTTGCAGCTGGTCAGCGCGAGGCTTGTTTCCACCTCCTTACATTTATTTACTTGAGTGGTTCCAAATCTGTGGTTTGACCCTTCAAAAGTCCACAAGATGAATAGGAAGCGGTCACATTTATGATTAATGATCCTTTAACAGAGTAAAATTGGTTGATTTTTTGATATTTAGTTTAATTTTTGCAAAGCATATTTTACGCTGTCAGTAAATGTAGCTGTACTTTTCACATCTGCTGCTACATGCAGTAGATGTTTGGTAGTCCCGAGCTGGAATTTCTCAGCTGATATCTGGCAGGTAAAGTTTGTTCATCTTCATAAAATGTTACTTTTAATTGTGTGTTTCTCTCTTCAGGGACTACCTGGAGGGTCACCAAGCTGAGATGGACTTCCTGTCTTCACAGCAGAGAGAGACGAAAAGAAACTCGAGACTGGTGAGGAGGGAGAGAGGAAGAAAGTCTGTGTGTACAAAAATGTGTGCGCCTGGTGATGACAACAGTGCTGATGGTAATTATACTTTTCTGCATTTTCAGGCCTTTCTTTACGATCTGGAGAAGGTAATGTGTTTTCATTTTTTCCTTTTAAGCAAGATCTTATTTTAAGTTATTTAATTCGAATGGATAAGTGATAATAAATGTTTCTCAAGCTTTCAAAACTCAATATGTTTTTTTTCTGTTTTTTTACAGGAGATCAGGTCTTTGGAGAGATATATACGACGATTAGAATTTCAAATCAGTAAGGTAAAATTTTGGATTTTAGACTGGTTTTTCTCGGCTGTAGTTGAGGTTGATGAAAAATCTACTAAAGCCTTTGTTTTGTAGAAAAGAGTCTAACTCCATGCAAGCCTGGTGATTATCTTTCTGTCAGTTACTCAGATGTATTTCTATGGTATGAATTCACTAAACTATTACTCAAAAGCTTTTAAAAGCAGCAGATGAGCCACCCCTGTCGCACAGGGAGACACTTTGTGCTGCACACTGATTAACCACCAGTCTAATCCGTTATGTAAAAGAGGGGGGAAAATGTTGATGATGATGTTTGTTGATGTTGTTACTCTTCATCTGTTCCATGCCTCTGCAGGTAGAGGAGCTGTATGAGACATATTGTATTCAGTGGAGATTGTGTCAGGGAGCGGTCAACATGAAGAGAGCCTTTTCACTGTCCCAGTCCACCAGAGCCTCCAGAGAGAGTTTGCTGGAGCTCAACCGCAACCACAGACACAGCCTGCAGGTAGGATCAGTGATCAGTGACATTTTGGAAAAGTATTTTTGGAAAATCACAAATGTTCTTTGAAGTTTCTAAAAGTTCAAACTAGCTGGAGATGATGTTGCACAAAAAAGGGAATTCATGCCTCGTTTGTTTGTTTGTTTTTTCACAGTCGTCCATGTTGTAGGCACATTGTGTGTAGATTTTTTTTTTTTATTACACCAGACAATATTTATTCTTCCTCTCTGGCACCTACTGTAGGCAGCAGTCTAGCTTACCATGTGCCTTCAAACCTCCCAGAGAGAATCTGTAAACTGAACTGTTTTTGAGACGTACTCACAGCCAAAGTGGCAACCACATATCCATCATGTCCGAGGAGCGCAGTGGCAAAATAAGCCTTTGAATGGTCATAAAGTTTCCAAATCAAATATTCTGACATGTGAGTGATGGTACTGCAGTGATTCTTCTGGTTGCAGCTGCAGGATAAGGGCCATTAAAAGACAGCTGTAGACTCATTCATGCCCTCTGTCGATCTGTGGTTTCTCTTTTTCATAGATTCAGCTTCAAACATGTGCCCACATCTTCTTTTTCTCAGCTCCTCACAAACTTTTCTTACTTTCCTGTGATCAGTTTTTTCTTTTCATCATTTCACCCTCAGTGTTTTTGATATCACATCTTTTTTTTTTTAAAACTCTCCTCTGGTCTTACACACACACGCACACACACACACACACACCAGATCTTATAAAGATTAACTTATATATGAATGGTGTGCTCATCATTTGTTTGTATACACGGTTGCATGCATGCCTATGTACTGTTCAGCATGTACGTTCTTACTTCTCCTTCTATTTGACCTGCACTCAACAAAAGATGTTCAGAGTCTGAAGTTTCTTTACAGTTAAAATCTCTGACCTCTGCTAAGAGGTTTTCAGAACTGAACACTCTACTTGGATGAGAGGTGATAACTTAAAGCTCAACTTGACTTAATCCTACAAAGCTTGAATAACCTCGTTTACTGAGAATCTTAGGCCACTGATGTTCTTTTCTCCAATAATCATCATCATCCACAAGCTTACTTAAATTTGGGGGTATTATAGGAACAGATGCCTAATTAAGTCAAATACAATAAAAACAACAACAACGAGATTATTAAAATAACAATCATTCCCACTTCTGGGATGATTCAGGACTTCTTGTGCTTAAAATACAGTTAGCACAACATGTAAATTTCTTGGGTTAAATGTTCTCATGTGTTCTCTGATAGTAGAGGCTGAGATAATAAATACAGTTTTCAGATGTAACAAGATACTTTTCTGTAGGTATTAAGGGCACCACAGCATCACAAACCATTTTACTGCATCTGCCATTGTGATTTTCGCAGGTGAACAGAAACTCCGTAGAAGAGCTTTTGTTTTTTTTCTTTCTTTTTAATCTTAAGACCAACACCCAGATTTTTGCAATTGTAATAAAACAACACTTTAATCTTTCCTATGGGAAGTTGACTTCATCCTTAAAAACTGGCTTTCTTCTCACTCTGTCAAGACTTTATATGCCAGGACAGTAGAAACTGTGTGTGCAGAAGAACAATTCTCCAGTGGCTGCTGATATTAAGAAAACAGACTGAAGTTTAAGTGGATTGAAGGAGTTAAATGATAAACTGAAGCTGAAACTGCACGCTTGTAATTAATGCTTGCATGCAGGTCACTGTTTTCTAAGAAGACCTTGTTTCCATAATAAAATAAGAGTGAAGTTAAGGCTGTGTAACTTCACTTTTCAAGTCAAATCAAGAACTAAAAATGCCGGCACAATACTAACTCTCTCTTTTTTTTTTTTTTCAATTCTAAAGAAGCCTCTTTGGCAGCGTAACACAATAGTAAATTAAATTAGTGAGATTGTGTAGGCATCACATAAACATTTTATTTCTTGTTATGTTTGGATTGTGGTGATTGGGGTTTTCCTTCATTTGATCAGCTTTTAAACATCCAAACGTGCCCACCGTGCAATCAGACAGACACATGAGAAACAATGTGACCATAATAAATGGAGATCTGGTAAACGATCTGTTGCATGTTACTTGTATATATGCTGGCCTCATTATTTAAAACTGACCATATTTAATATGGGCAGGCATGCATGTATATTAGGAATGATGTTAAAAAGTCTTCACTACTGATAAATTGGCCACTTTGGTCCTCAGTTTTGGTCTGTGCTATGCGACCTCCTGCAGTTTTAGCCCACACAGATGACAAAAGTCTGCTCGACACATGCTGCTTCATCTGCTCTTCTTTGTGGTGAAGTCCAGCTCTTAGCCAGAAAGTCAGCATTAAAATGCAAAAGCATAATAATCCTTTAAAGGTTTCCATGGAGAGAGCCAGAATAAATCATTAAATGAGCACACTGTTGTTTACTGGGGTCACTGTTCTTTTACAGTTTGTTTCTTCCCTTTAAGTTCAATTATAGTTGTTTTTATTATTTAGACATAATTCATTGCTACTGTAACTGTGGTTAATAGTTAATAAATGGAAGCTAGACAGATGGAGACACAGATGACAATAACATTTAATGTAATTATTATATTTATTTATATAAGAAAATTCATTTGCATGCATGCATACCTACATTAAATTGTATTTTTCATCATGTATTAAATATTGCGCTACATAGTGTTCGGCTGGCTTACGCTCAGGAGGTAGTGCAGGTCCTCTACTAATCAGTTAGTAGTTTGATTCCTGGCTGCTCCAATCTGCAGCAAAAGCATCCCTGGGCAAGATACTGAACGCCAAGTTGCTCTGTGATGCGTTCAATGGAGTGTGAAAAAGTGATTGAATGAACAGGTGTGAATGAGGCATGTTGTATAAAACGCTTTGACTGCTCCAGTAGAACAGAAAAGTGCTGTACAAGAACCAGGACATTTATG
Organism: Pundamilia nyererei; assembly: GCF_000239375.1. Taxonomy (NCBI): domain Eukaryota; kingdom Metazoa; phylum Chordata; class Actinopteri; order Cichliformes; family Cichlidae; genus Pundamilia; species Pundamilia nyererei. Next base: position 616,055 of record NW_005187647.1, on the reverse strand, counting down.
GTGTTCTGTTTGCATGTTGCAAAGTGTGTCAACTTTATTGAGATCTCTTTAAAAGAAAATTGAAAAAAAAAAAACACAAGAAATGAGACATTTTTACCTCTGGACATGTCACCTGTATGGAAGCCCGTTTCCGCCACTAAAAAAAAAAAGGATCCATAACTCGAAATTTCGAGTTATTTTCTCGAAATTTCGAGTTAGCGGCTGCCAATCAGTAATCTACGTGAATGACGTCATTTCCATGTTACCCGGAAGCTGAAGCCCTCAGCTACAAATGCTACAGCTAAGCTACCGGTATTACATCCAGTCGTGAATGCACAGATTGCTGAGTGTTTTCAGCCTGGCTTCACAAATGATGAAATCCCTGTGTTATTAGCTGAATCACATGGTGTTACTATCAGCAAACATACTTTAATTTGTTGGGATCCGTTTTTGAGTGCGCGGTCCTGCGCCATATGCTTCCGGGTAACAAGAAAGCGACCTCATTCACGTATATTTTTGATTGGCAGAGCTAACTCGAAATTTTGAGAAAAGTAACTCGAAATTTCGAGTTATATTTCTCGAAATTTCGAGTTATGGATACTAGCTTTTTTTTTTTTTTTTAGTGGCGGAAACGGGCTTCCATACACCTGTGTTAGATGTTAAGAGTAAAAACATACTGAGGATTGCTGATGGTTATTTCTTAGTAATGAAGTGCATAAACCTTTCCAAAGATTTTAAAGAGATTTGCTTTTGGCTTTTATTGCCGAAATAAATATTGGCTATCCTTAAAATGGTCGTTTCCAGCGCCCTGTGAGCTGTGAGCACAGTCAAACCTTCTGTTTGTGAGGAACAGCAAATCAAAAGGTAAGGCAGCTAAGGAGCTAAAACAGACCAGGTTTCAGAGAGTGGATGACTGGGAAAGCTGAACCATAACCTGATGAACTGTGAGTCATGCAATCTTCTGAGAAAATAGACAAAGAACTGTTAGAGAAGATCTTTTTTTTTTCTCTGTGTGTTTACACTTCTCTGCAGGACATGTCAACAATGGAAGGAGAGTTAGAAATCCTGCTAGGAGAGCTACACATTAAAATGAAGGGTGTGAACACACACACACACACACACACACACACGCACACATGCTGCCTTCAGAGCCCTGAGCAATTTACAGGTTATCAGTGACACACTATCTCCCAGACATCTAACGTCTGCTTTCACTTGCAGGTCTCATCGGCTTCGCTCGACTTTGTCCAGGAGACCATTACGAGGTTGGATTTTCTATTTAAAAACCAAGAATTTTCAGCATTTGCATGCAAATAACTTGATGTGCAGGACAAGTGAAAGAAACACCATCTATTGTCTCGTCCTTTCAATCAAGCTTTTAATATTTACATTTTAAGTGTACAGCAAGTTCTTTTATTGTTGATGATAGATAGAATTTAATCATTTTGAAATCTGAATTTCTGCCCTGGGGGGGATGTTTTGTTTTTCTAACACCAACCAACAATAATGTCAACATAATTAATTTTTTTTTTTTTTTTTTACAACAACTTCTGGATCTCATCCAGAAATGTTACTTTGGAGTCCCCCAAAGTACTAAAAAAAATTTAAAAAAAAGAATTTATATAGAAGATAATTAAAGGACGTTTTGACATTTCTTTAAAAAAAAAACTTTAAAAAATTAAATTAAATAAGATCTCTCTTTATAAGTTCATTTATTTTTGCTGTGCAAAAGTTTAAGAAATGGAAAAAATAAAGCAAACATTTTAAAAATAATGCCATGAAGACTTAATCAATTTAATCTGAAATGCAACAACTATCACTTAGGTTCTTTTTGTTTGTTTGTACTTTGTATTTGTATTTTTATTTGTACTTGTATTTAAATTAACATTTCAAACTATAACGTGCCAAATTTGTTATAAATCCTCCACAAACTACCTGCACTGTCAGGAAAAACAGACAAACTGTGAACTGAACCTTTGGACTCTTGGACCAAAATTACTGACTTTGGTTGGGGTTTTATGGTTTCTGGATGATGACGTCGTGTCTTAATGATGTCACATTGACAGGTGTTAGTACGACTGGGCCGCCAGCGATGGAAGATCAGAGGGAGGATTGAATCAGATGATAGTCAGTCATGGGATGAGGAGGAGATGGTCTTCCTCCCACACATTCACCACAACTTTGAGATAAAGGTAACCGGACATGTCTGCAGGTGTACGGCAGTGTAAACACCTATTGCATATTTTTATTCCAGAAATTTGAATACTTCATCTTTTTTGTCCTTTTAGGAATTTTGCTATTACAGTGACCTGTATTTCTTT
>NW_005187647.1:576500-612225 GCF_000239375.1 Pundamilia nyererei | reverse complement strand
GATGATGTGGACAAAATACTCATTTGCCTAATAATTCTGCACTCCCTGTATCTTTAACCAATGGCATCCTTTGTTTTAGGTGACGGAAGCAAAGGGTTTGAGCTGGCTGCTGGTTGGCATGGTAACGTGTGCAAGCGCAGACTTCTTTGTGGCAAGGCCTCAGGTGATGTTGGTGGACATCACGGAGTTGGGAACCATCAAACTGCAGCTGGAAGTGACCTGGAAGTACGAACGCAGACTTCTTACACACACACATGAAAACAAGATAAAGATCTGATTTGAAACTAACCGATGAGGTGATGACGATGATGACAACTCTGAAATGCTGGTATTTCCTCTGCTGTGATAAAGGGTGAAGTGGGAATAACCAAAATTCCAAAAAGGAAATGAGAATAATTGGATGACAGATTGAGGAATTTTAATCTGCAGCATAAAAAATATTAAAGTTTTAGCTGAACTTTTGTCCTGACCTCTCCATCACGGCTCCACTTTTTGTCCTGCTGCTGGTGTAGATATCATGTTCCATGAGACACATGAATGATAAGTGCAGCTGGTCCACGCGACCGCATCAGAAACGTTCCTTTTTTCAGTGAAAGGTGGAATGAAGAGATGACAGATTTTACTACTGGATAACAAGTCATGTTTTTTCCATTTATTTCTCAGCCAATGTAATTTCTTCCTTTCTTTCTTTTTTTTAATTTCAGACTTTTTTTTTTAAATAATTACTTTTCCAGATGCTCACAGATGTAAAACCAGAGAAAATATCAAATAGAACAAAGCAGGCAACAACAAATGATGTTACAGATTCACATCCACTCGTCCTGCTGAAGCTGTAGCTGCTGTTTTCTTCATTCTCAGCCTCAGTCTCTGCCGCACCTCTAACCTGAGCCAGCTGTTGCTGAGCAGCTGATTGAATACAGAATGAACATTTTACTCACACACACATACACAGTAACACACGCAGACGCACTCCGCTGTGCCCTTGCACCATGACAGATCACATTTCAGGCTTTAGAGGGGCCAGGTGGAGGACGTTTCACAGATCCTCCCCCTGGAGAGATGGAAAAATCACACAAAGCTGTACAAGGCTGCCAGACACACACTCACACACAAACAAAAGGCTGCTGTGGCCATACGCACACATACGCCCACTATGCACCTCTGTTAAGCTAAAAAATAAGTAACATTTCACTGCTTTCCCTTCGTTTCTCTTATGCATATAAAATGTAATAATGTGACAAAATGAGTTCAGCAAATACAAAAAGATGGAAAGAAAATGATTCACTGAAAGCTCAGATTAAGAAGAGAAACGATTTTTAGCAAGTAGAATGTTTTTTAAAATAAAAAACATTCATGCTTTATCACATCTTTTTGATTGTTAATGATTACGTTTTTGGTCAAATACAAGTCAGAATTATAGCTTTAGCATATTATCATATCAACTTGAGAAGCACTGCACTTTTTGAGGAAACCACCCACTAATAAAACAGGCCATGAAAATTACAGAAGCAGTTAGCGCCTCACTTTGTGAAATGCTTCTAAATGTGAGGAAAGGTAACCAAAAAGCCCACAACAGCATAAAACGTTGCAAAACTCTGAAAAGTAACTCATTGAACAGACTGCTAATGATCACGGCCAGTTTAATACCAAATAGATAAAAACATATGTTTATGCAGTGCATATCATACAGTTTGTTGTGCAGTGTATAACCTTCTGTGTGCTAACACCTGCAGTCCATTTGACGGCACTGAGAAGCTGAGGCCGCTGTCTGGAAACAAGCAGTCAGTGTCCAGCAGAAAGAGTTCAGTGTACAGCTGGACGGCACCGAGCACCCCCTCCTTCACTGAGAAATACTTTATTGTACGTATGTGTGCACACATATGCACGCACTCAGGGGTTTTATTAATGCAAAGCACATGTACTGGTAGCAGGATTCAGCATCAACCTTTTCATTCAGTTCTGTTTTTATTCCCTGTTTTGTTATATTGCCAAATTTGTTTATTGTGATATTACCAATGAAGTATATCCCAAGTTTTTCTTACATTTTTATGTAAATAACTCAAATTCATAGCACACTCAGACTGTTTATCCTATTACTTTTTTCAGTCTATGGTGCGTGAGCTGCGGGATCAGGAAGGTTCTCTTCCATCTCTGGTGCCCAAAAGTCATCCCAACAGAGGAGGAATGTCTCTGCTCAGCTACCTCTCCAACCCTTCAAACACCTCTATCGCATCAAGCCACAGTCCTCAGAGCCCATACACCCCGAGGTGTGACGTGTGAAGTTAAAAGGGTTCAAATGAAGGGAGCACAGTGGCTACAGAGACAATACGTGTTAGGGATATTAACTGTTTTGTATTCATCAGCTATAAAGCAGTGTTTAGTAGCATTTTTGGATTGTTGCTGTACAGAATAAAAAACCTTATTTCAGATGTAAGTAATAAGCGTAAGAAGTTAGTGCAGCCATTCTGGCTTTATTACACAGTTTTATTTGAATGTGGTGGGAATTATCCAGCATAATTATTTTAGTCAAGACTGCTTTCTGGTCAACTGTCCACAGTCTCTCAAGGGCTCACAGCTACCCTTTCAGCCCGAGTCGAGACACCAGTCTGGGAGGAAGTCGGACTCAGCTGTCGCTCGGAGAGGAAGAATCCCTGGAGATCTCAACAGAGGAGTCGGAGACAAAGAAGAGGGTGGACAAGAAGGTAGACGAGGAGAAGGAGGAATGGGGAGTTGTGTTAGAGAGTCCATCCTTACCAGAAGAAAGTAAAACAGACTCCCTTATCACCTTACAGAGGTGAGGATTCACTCAAGAGAATACTATGTTTAAATATGTTTTTATTGGTTCCCAGAAGCTAAGAATTGGTTACATGTGAAAAGCAATTCAAGGAATACAGGCCACAACTACAGGAGTGAAACAGCATGTAACTGAGATGGAGGGAAAAATGATATATAATGATTGTGAGACAACCAGAAGGTGAGGAGGAAACGGAGCAAAGGCAGGAAGTACAACAACAAGATATATCTATGCTTAAAGCTTTGTGGTAAGCAAAGTTACAATACAGGATACAATATTTAACTTACAAGGGGGAAAAAACAGCTTTTTAAAAGATGCAAAACCCCACAATTTGAGATGAATTTCTTTTTTGAGTCAATACTTTCTTTATTGATAATACTTGTTAAAGCTTCAAATGTAAAGTTAACAATGACAATGATTAACAATGACAAGAGGTACTCCTAAAAGAGCCTAAAACAGGAACCTTCCTGTTGTTTATCTGTTCGTTATCTATTCTGGTGTCATAAGAAGGGCAAAAATCCATTTTAACAATCACAGGTGAAAGTCAGAACAGAGGACGAACTATGACCGTACCAGCCCGGTAGCTTGATGCAAAGACGCCTTAAACTTGGCCAGTGGAAGAGGAACAAATAGACTAGCACAGTACTTCTGGACAGTAATAATAATGTTTTTACCTTTAATGCAGGTCGAGCACTCCAGACATCCTGAGAAAGAACACATGTGGAGAAGCAGAGCCTGAGACCCACAGCGTAGCCCCAAGTCAGGACACAGTCACTGGGCAGGTAAAGAGCCCACACTCGGGTCATAGAAACACTTTGCTGACAGTCACTTTCACACTGCAATGGTAAACGATAATTAAAAGTCAAAAAAGCAGCTGTAGCTGTTGTTTTGATGTCCCTGACCTAGCTTTCTACTTGTTCCAGAGTTCTATTTAAATGTGGGCTTGAGGGGGGTTGTTTTCACTTTTAAAAATAACCTATTAATATATCCTATCTAACAATGACTGTACTTTCAGTGTCGGTTTCAGTGATGATTTGTCACAATTGGATCTGCTGCTGTGTTTTGTAATTGTATATAAGAATGATACACGAGTGGTGGCGTGAACACTGTGGGAACCCCTGAGAAACGGCACAAAACGTTAAATGCAAAGACAAGACAATTGATTTACTGTTGTTTCGCTTTAGCAACTAATTGTAACAAATTAGAGTTAAAGATATTTCAGAGTCAGACAAATTTCGACCAGTTTTCTTAAAAGAAGACAAAGAACTGAGTGCATCTAAGTGCTTGACTGCATGTTTTTCATTGAGGTGAAAAAATGTATTTATTCAACCTTCAATAAGACATGAAGCATTTTTGTGGTCGCTTTTTGCAGTTTTATCTCATTTCATGTGGCCTTTTCATTTTTCAGCTTTTGTCATCTCCTTTCTGCTTGTCTGTGTTATTTTCCAGCTTCTCTCTTTTCTTCTCTCGCTGTCACAGCTTGTTGAAAACGTGTCCTTCTCGGTTTTGTCACCTCGTGTCTCTTTCGTCTGGTCTTCTCATTTTTAAACTCAGTTTTTCCTACTTTGTCCCAGGACTCCACAGATTGTGAGGAATACTCTGTCACAGCCTTGCCAACACCACCTTCTCAAACCCCAGCTGCACCACAAACCTCCCCTGCAGCAGCTGCTCCGAGGCTGGCTGTGAGCGGGGTCCAACGTCATGCCCAGGCGCTCAGACTGGGAGCCATTATTGCAGAGCTGGAGAAAATATTACAGGATCAGAGCTGTGCTGACAAGGAGCTGAGAGCATTGGAGCACCAGATAATGCATCTAGCCACCATACTGAAGGTTTGTATTTATACAAAAACTGTAGAAACACCTGTAAACACACATGCTGTGAGTGAACCTTCTCTTTCTTCATGTCTTACCAGAACGACCTATCACTGCTGAGAAGCTCATCATCAGAGGAGACTCTGGCTGTTGAGGAGGTGCTGGGTAGCTTTGACTTTCTGTCAAACGACCTGAACGGAGATGATGACGCCTCTTGTTTGGGAAGCCTGAGACTGAAGGACAGTGGGTGAGTTCAGAGACAGAAACTTTAGTCCGCAGCGACCTGCAAAAAGCCTGATCTATGCATACTTTCTTTTCCCATTAGCATCAGTTCTTTCCAGCAGAGCACGCTGAGGAGTCATGGAATTCTCTCTCAAGGCAGCCAGTCGGCTTCTGAGGAAGAGCTAGTCATCACTCCTCTGACCTCTGGAAACTGGGGTCTTGATCAAGCTCTGGAGACTCACCTGGATATCTGTTGCATCCTGCTGCAGGTACAGAATCTTCATTTTATTTTCAGATACGTGCTCACTTTACTTGTAATTTCATACTGAGATACACACAAGGGGTCCAACGTCTTCCCCTAAGCATTTCACATTGCTCTCTTTAACAAGTTCTTCCGAACAATGCTGTTCATGTTTTTGTAGTAAGTTTTTAGATAAATACATAAATCAACAGTAACATTGTTACAGTAAACCATGTCTCATACTCATAGTTTATTAGTACCTAAAACATGACCCACAGAAAACTGGCAAATAGAAAGTGGAATTAGTAATCAAGTTATTATATGGGGGGGTTCACTCATAAGCGACTATTTGTCATGTGGTGCAGTGTGGATAGTGGATAATTTAGCAGACCCAAATGCGGACATGTGAAGGCTGAAGTTGAATTCAAAGCGATTATTTAATTTTGAAGTTCAGAGGTTAATAAAAGTCAAAACCAATAATCCAAAGACAGTTCAAAGTCCACAATCCTTATGTAAACAAGCACAGGCTAAACAGAGCTAGAGGACACAGCTATGGGGATGACGCAACAACAAACAAAGGAAGATTGAGGTGATATATTTGCAAGAGGTGATGAGAGAGGAGGAAAGACGTGTGGGACTTCAACACAGCTGAAGACAGTAGCAAAATAAAACTGGGAAAGTAACACTTGATACAAGAAAACATCGGCGCAGAGGAGTAGGGTTAACACGGGGGGGCTGAACAAGACAGGCGAACATAGAAAGACAAACACAGACTCAAACACTGATACAAGACTGGCACAGAACAGAACACAAAAAGGGAACAAACTAAATCAAAACGTCTATAATAACTAAAACAAATACTGAATCCTCGTGACCATGACAGCATTTGCTTGTTTAGTCTGATGGCAACCACTTACACCGTAATCTGTTTCTTCCAGTGTACTGGATTACAAAATCCCTGACTCATTTATGTCAAACCTCCAACTTACTTTTCTAAATCAAACAAATGTGAACTCTGCTTCCTCAGATGATAAGAACAACCGACTTCACCCCGTCTAGAAGGGAGCTGCTGGAGGAAATGTCTCTCCAGGCTGAGGTCCTGGACAGAATCAGCTGTCTGCTGCTGGAGAAGAATGACAACATCTCTACACGAGACAGTTAGTGGAAAATCTGTAATCTAAGAACCACATCTGCCGTTAATGCATGAAACAAGGCACATTCTTTTATTCACATTATTTTCAAAGCAAATGAGTAATAAATTGAGGTTTTTTTTATTATAATTATCAATTTCACATTTTCAATAAAAACCTTGTCCAGGTTCTTACAGTGATTCTCCTTTTGTTTATCCTCAGTCCTTCCTAAGGCCCAGAGAACGAGGGGTCTGCTGTTGTTCTGGGAGGAGTGTGTGCACGACAACAGCTCTCCTTTCTGTTGCCACATCGACAGCTTCACAAAGACACTGAAGAAGCGTTACACACACAAGGTGAAGGCCAAGCAGCCCGGCCAATCAGAGAAAGGTACAAAAGCACCTCATCGCCTTAACTACAAATGCTTGAACAAGTCTCACCCCCTTTTTTGCTCAACAGTGGCCCCTATGACCATGAGTGTAAATTAAAAGACAACGGGACATCCAGTCCCGATCAAAAGTTTAAGACCTCTTGAAAAATGGCAAAAAATCATATTTTGCACAGTTGGATCTTAACAAGGTTCAAGTAGAGCTTCAACATGCAACAAGTGAGACAAAACATTTTTTTGAGCATGCAATTTATTGGAAACAACGCCAAAACTGAAACAGGCTGTTTTACAGCTGATCAAAAGTTTAGGACCACACGCCTTTAAAAGGCCAAATCTGTAAAAAAACAAAAAACAAACCGTGGCTTCGTCATTTTCTGTCAGGCAGTCACACTGTCATGACATTCTGATAGCAAAGGCAAAAAACTTTCCCTTTTTGAACGTGGTCAGATTGTTGAACTGAATAAGCAGGGACTCTCACAGTGCTCTATCACTGCTGAGGTGGGACACAGTAAGATGAGGGTTATGCCACAAAAAAGTCAATTGGATGACCCAAGAAAAATTTCACCAATACTGAGCTGGAGGAGCCAATTGGCTGTCTGTCAAGACACTGGACGAACCTTGACTCAAATGAATGCCGTTACTGGTGCCGACTGCAGCCCCATAACCATCAGACGGCATCTGAGATTGAAGGGCTTTAAAAACAAAAAACGTCCTCAAAGGTCTCGTCTCCTTGAACGCCACAGAACTGACCGTTTGGACTTTGCAAGAGAGCACCAAACACGGGACATTAAAAGGTGGAAGAAAGTTTTATTCTGTGATGAGAAAAAAAATTCAAACTTGGTCATCCTGATAGTTTCCAACGATACTGGCATGACAAACAGATCCCACCTGAGATGTTTTCTACACGCCACAGTGGAGGGGGCGCCATAATGGTCTGGGGTGCTTTTTCCTTCAGAGGAACAATGGAGCTTCAGGAGGTGCAGGGGCGTCAAACGTCCGCTGGCTATGTCCGGATGTTGAGGAGACCCTGTGTGGTAACGACTGGGTTTTCCAACAGGACAATGGTGGAGTACACAATGCCTGCAGGACAAGGGACTTCTTATAGCAGAATAACATCACTCTTTTGAACCATTCAGTGCGTTCCCCAATCTAAATCCAATTGAGAAGCTTTGGGGATGGGTAGTTTCCAAAAATGGACAACAGTTCCAGACAGTAGAGGCCCTTTTTTTCGGCTGTCTTCACCACTTGGAGAAATCTTCCCACTCACCTCATGGAAACACTTGCATCAAGCATGCCGCAATTAATTTTTGAAGTTATCAACAAAAGAGGTGGAGCTACTCATTACTGAGTTCATAACTGGGTTTACGGGGGTTTTGGAGGTGTGGTCCTAAACTTTGGATCAGCTGTAAAACAGCCTGTTTCAGTTTAAGCTTTGTTTTTGATAAATTGCATGCTCAAAAAGATGTTTTTTCTCACTCCCATTCTTCTTGTTGCATTTTGAAGCTCTACTTATAACCTTGTTAAGATCCAACCATACAAAATATGATTATTTTTTTCCATCCATCCATCCATTTTCATCCGCTTTGTCCGGGGCCGGGTCGCGGGGGCAGCAGCCTAAGCTATTTTTTTTATTTTTTTATATTTTGCAATTTTTCAAGTGGTCTCAAATTTTCGATCGGGACTGTATTTACAGACTCTCCTGAGTGGGATGATCAGGTGTCCCACTTTATGAAAGAATGCATGGCATTTTTATCTCACAGTGCCCCACACTGTAATAAAAGTCAGGCTTTTATCCAGTGGCTATAAAAAAGCAAGGAATGCCGTCATCATAGATTAAGTGCAGCTAATGTTTTACTGCTGCATATTATGAATCACTAGAAAGTGGCAAGGTTTGCAGACCTGAGAAAATATGAAGGAAATTGCCACAAATAAAAGAAAAGTTTGTCAAAAAAAGATGGGTGGATATCTACTGAAACCGATCAGCAGCTGATCCAGAAAGTTTAAAAAACTAAACAAAACTATTGTAACAGTTACGGTGAGAGAAAATGGAAAATAATTTTGGCATGAGATCATAAAAAAAGTGTGAAACAGCAGAGAAGTAAAAAATGGAAATGTAAGCCATGTGGAAATATCTCAGTAAACTTCATAACTCTTTGAGAAAGTGAGAAAAATGTTCAGGAAAATAACAACTTGAGAAAAGCACAATTTGGATACATTTGTTCAATTTGAAATTGCGCTGCTCATGTACTTTGTGTACGTTTCTGCAGTATAGACGCCTGCTTATACTTAAAATCATCTTTCTCAGCTTATATCATGAAGTCTCACTGTAGCTCAGACAATCTTCAGCGTGTTTATCCAATAATATCCAAAACTATAAAGCCAACTTAAAGGAGGATTCTAAAGAACAGTTTACTCTAATGTAATGTTGACTCAAAACCACCTTGATGTATTAATTTTTTGTGTTTTACCTCCTCTGCAGTGTTTTCTCAGCTCCTGCAGCAGGTTCAGGCGGCCTGCCGGGTGGTGCCCAGCTCTCGGTCAGTCTGCTGCCCGGAGAGAGTCACCCTCTTCCAGCTGTCAGTCTACCTGAAGCGCTGGAATTTCCAGGAGCTTGGAGAGCACATCTCCCGCCTCTCAAAAGAAGGTAAAGCTTCAATTTACAAAGCTGTCAACAGATAAATATATCACTATTATCTACCTTAACTTATTATTCGTTTAAAAGACTTTCGTGAAATAAACATATATCACAGTAAGTAATAGTAGTAGTAGCCACATTGTATTTATAACTATAATTTATAACCAAACACCGTAGGACATTAAACATGGAATATTCATTTCCATATGAACCCATTTTAATAGTTTTATATTTGAAACTTTACAGTATTTATACAGAAGTTATACATGGGAGGCATTTCCAAAGACTGTGTTTGGAGGTATCAGGAATGGGATGGTGTTATACTTCTAAGCTTCCAGAGATTCCAGCTCACTAAAGGCATCTGGACCATCTGTTAACTCTACAGCCAAATGGTCACCCCAAACAAACAGGGTGTGTTCTCTTGCACGCCTGTTTATGAGAAATATTTTGAGGTTTACATCTTGTGAGAATATTTCTTCAGTAGTGAAGAATAGTAAGCAGACCTTCAAAGGACTGTTTGAGGAAAATATGAGGAAATATTGAGTCTGCGTTAGGCGTGCATTTGTCACAGATGGAGTAAGGAGCCTGGAAATGCAGGATGTCAATAGTTTGAAGTAGTACTTGTGTTTAGTTCAGGGGGACACAAGCCTCTGTAGAGGCTCAATAAATTTCAAGAACAAACACACAGTTCCTGGTGTCAAACTATAAACATGAGCACACAGCAACTTTTCCGCCTCCCCTTTGCTCTTTCCATTCCTCCACCTCTTCTTGTTCAATCTGCTAGATTTTGCTACAGTATACAGATGTCTTCTGTTTATTTAAGTGCTAAACTGCATTTGGTTTGCATACCACTGCACTGAAGAGAAAAAAAATGCTAAAACAACAACAGCATTTGTATGCTTGGTTCATTTGGGGACAAATAACTCCTGAAATGAATCTCAGTGGGTGGAGTTTACAAGACAAAGAAAGACAAAAAGTGTGCCAGAGAGATTAGATAAAACATTTACTTTTTATGCTGCAAAAACATTACACAATGTTCTAGTATGTAATAAAATAAATAAATAAATAAAAATAAAATGCAAGCATATTCTGCTTCATGATAATATTATGCATGTTGTGAACCGGCCAGCAGTGGCCAGCAGAGAGTGGACCCAGGAAGCATGACTCAAAATCACGGCTTTATTAAAGCTGGTAAAGGGTGAAGAAAACAAAAACAATGACTGAGCTGGGTAGGAATAGGGAGCCAAAATGGACCGATGGAAGCTCCACATACTACAAGGGAGAGGCAGATGATATGTCCACAGGAGGAGAGAGTGGGAGGGCAGAGTGGGTTTAACAGAATCTGACGAGACGGGGGAGCCAAAATTGAACATCACACACCCGAGATGGGGGACTATCAAAATAAAATGGGAAGTAATGCACACAGAGACCCAGCCTAAGAAATGCAAACTTGACACAGGGACCAGAGACATGACTGAGTGGGGAGACAAAAGGATGAAACGCAGAGAGATCATAATGGGAACAGGAAGGGATAAACACAGGGACCGGGACTGAAGACATGTTTACTAGACATCCGCGGAGACGGGACACAGGGAGACCAGACAAAGACGAGGACATGACTGAGGAGACAAAAAGGGTGACAAAATGCAGAGATGAGGCTGAGACAGACTGGGCACAAAAGGAAACTAATTTGGTCAATTAAGAAACCAAGAACTATAGACAAACTTACTCAAGAACTAGAACAAAAATACAAAAAACAGAAATGGAACAAAAATACAAAAAACAAAAAACAGAAATGGAACAAAAATACTGGAACAAAGAGTCAGGACCATGACAGTGCACACAAATATGTGTAAGAATGTTAATACAGCACCAAGAGAAGGAAACAGTTAAACCAAAAATATTATTATTATAATTATTAAATGAACGGTCCTCGTTTTCCTCTCCTTTTCCTGACCGGTTTCCATAAAGGGTGAACTTTAAAACTTTTCAGCCAACAGTAATAAGTACGTTTCATAAAGATCATGAGATTTGAATGAAAGCTGCTAAATGGATGTGAGCCCCCTCACTCAGCTCACTCAGTGGTATGTTGTTAATTATTTTGTTGTTCATTATTATTCATTGGTGCATTTCAGAGTACATCCTCTCAGCCCTGAGTAGCCCCAAACGGCGGCGGGCTTTAAATAAGCTGAGGGGCCGGAAGATCACAGAGCTACTTCCACTGGGATGCACCCTGCAGACTCTCGCCTCCCTGCAGATCGACTCCAACCACAAAGTCTGCAAAGCTGCCACCAACTGCATCTCCAGAGCTGCTGGATGCAAGGCCTTCAGGAACAAGGTACATGAAAACAAGTCATCTTTTGCAGAGATTAATAATAATACTAAATTTTATTTATAGGCCCCTTTCAAGACACTCAAAGACACCTTACAAGCAATGAAATATTACAATCACAGTATGGATATAATAACAATATCAAAACTCAATACAGGAAGGAAGGGCAACATGCAGAAAATCAGAGAGATGTAGAGGTGCGAGGTTATGGAGAGACTTGAAAGTAAGAAGCAGAATTTTAAAACTAATGAGGTATTTTACAGCAAGCCAGCGAAGGAGCTCTCTGTGCATTTCCACTGGAGGAACTCGGGTTAATAAGTTCTAAGGAAATTGTTTTATAGCCCACTTAGTGGATAATTCTTTCTGAAGGATTTGAACTTTATTGATTGGACTTTGATATGACAGCTACAATGTAAATCCACATCTTAATATTAGGGAAGGATTTGGGGTCCAAAACATTGGTTTATGGCTACCAGTGTGAATATCAATAAAACAAATGACCAGCGCCTTTATCCCACGTGTGAGAGTGAGAGGTGGGGTAGACTTGGACTCGACAGCTTGTAAGGTGCTTTAGTTTATCACAGGCCTAACTGTCCCTTTTACTAGCATTGCATGAACCTTAATTTGCTGTAGTTAATATTGTCATATCGACAGTTTGTGGTGCTTGGAGCTGAAAAATTAAGCTATACTGCAGTTACTCTTATGACCACTTGAGGCTTGTTCCAAAAATGAGTCAATCCCCATTGACTTCCATGTCAAAATGTCTAACTTTACAGCATTAAAAAAAGCATGCTTACAGCCTGGTATAAAAGAACATTTTAGCCTTTGTCAGTGATTCTTCCTTTTATAGCAACATATAAAAGTTTTTTTGTTTTTTTAATAAAAAGTCTAATTTGCATAGTGATAAGGCTTAAAGTTAGGATATTGTTGCTTGTAGTGGGAGCTGTAGCCATCTCCACCTTTTAATTCCAGTCACTGAACTGGATTCCCGAAGATCTAACGTGCTGTTTGGAGCCTTTTGAATTATTTCAATTGAGTAATCTGACATATAATATGGTCTGCTTTGATGTACGACAAAGACAGATGTGCTTCTGTTATCGTTAGTGCTTTTAGTCTGTTAGAATTAACAGTTACGTGTATTGCAACCATTCAGTTTATTAATGCAGCTTGATAATTTTGCTGGCATTAACTGATAAGTTAGCATTCCACCCTCCTGTCCAGATGTGGTAACTTCTGGCTCCAAAAAACCCAACAACAACAACAAAAACATGGTGGCAGCAACATCACTAAACTAAACCAGTGGGTTATGTTACAGTGGCCACAGCCATCTTTTATATACACTGTATGAGGCCAATCCAGCAGCGTGTGTGTGTGTGTGTGTGTGTGTGTGTGTGTGTGTGTGTGTGTGTGTGTGTGTGTACTTTCTTCTTCAGGCGGTGCTTTACTACACAGAAAGCCTGAAAAGCATTGATATTAAAATCCAGCAGAGCTCCTGTTTGGCTCTCAAATGCCTCCGGGTAAGCAGAACACAACTCTACACAGTCACAGCAACACTCGGAAGTCCTGTTTTCAGAACTCTCTGGTTTTTATCAGCTAGCATAAGTGTTTGTTGGTTTGTTTGTTTGTTTTTGTTTTGTGTTCTTCTGTCAGGCGACAGAGAGTGTGGACCACATAGCAGATTTATGGAGATCAACAGATGAAGATCTGCGTAGTGCTGCCAGAGAAACTGTCCTCTCCTTTGGTACAAGCGTTATCCCTTTTCATCACAGGGTTATTTTTTTTATATACCTATATTGTATTTTTATTTCTTTTATTACTTTTTCTTTCAATCTGTCTGCAGGTAAAAAGGGATACCAGGCCTACCAGAGGATGGACCAGCTAGACACTGAGATGCAGGATGAGGCTTACCAGAACCAAGAGACTGAGATTACGATTTTATAGGAAACAGATCTGGATCAAAGAATAGGCACAAATGTTGTAATGATGCTGGCCAAGAGACTAAAACCAAGCCTATGTCAAAATGGAGAAAGTTTACAAACCTGTCAGGACGTCGCACCTTCTGGGGAAACATAATTTTCTTTTAAGAATCTGTGGTGTGTGTGCTACGAGATCTTCCTCAACAACTGCAGAGGAAGATCTCATGATGGAGACTTCAGCTTTCCCTGGATGGATCATTCACTCACTGATGTTGATTAATGACTTCTTATTTCTCCTGTATTGTTTTACTCAGAATTTGAATTTATTTTTGTTAGATATGTAGAGTTTTTCTTAACGAAGACGTCAGCTGTAGTCTGACTTTTTTCTAGTGCTGGGAGTTATTTCACCAACCAGTCGATATGACTGTCTTATTGGGACATGAAGGATAAATATAATATTATTTTACATAATCTTGCAAGTGTGTGTGTGTGTGTGTGTGTGTGTGTGTGTGTGTGTGTGTTTATAGCAATAATCAGCTACAATCTCACAGCTCTCTCTGCCTGTGAGAGCTGTGTCTTGAATTAATTTTAAACAAGAGGAGTCTACAAATCAAGTTATGTTACACTACTCATTTTTCTAATCATTTTTAAGGCTTAATTGAGAAAGAAAATCAAATATGTCTGAAAACAAATGCAATCTTCCAGGTTTTATATTCAGAATAATTCCTTTTTTATATATTTTCACATGCAAACCTGTGGACCTTTTCATTTTCACAGGAGAAGCATGACTTTTCTATCAAAATCCCAACAAGGACGGATGTTTGTTTGGGGGGGGTTTCATACTACAAATACAAATGTTTTAAATGATACCAAATTCTCTTTTATCCAATTCTTCTTTGACAAAATGGATGTTTAGACAAAATTGTTCATGTTGGTGAAGGAAAATATTTGGCCTGCTGCCTTTGTGCCATCACAGAAACAGAGACCGCTGCTGACCTCTGCTGGCTGTTCACATATACTGAGCTGGAGAGGGACCCGAGGAGACATTTGCCTGCCACAGAATAGATTTGGCTGTGGTTAGAGTGACCTAGGACCTGACTGACCAGACTGTTTGCGAGGCCGTGGGAAGAAAGATGCTGCCGACAGCAAAGCAGTTTAAGTTGTGGCATAAAATGACATTTTTCTTCAGCCATGAGAACTCTGCATCAACTTTAAGGAATCATGTTGGAAGAATCTGCTTCATGGATTGAACACAGTGTTTGTTTCTGTTGTTTTGTTGATAATAGGATGCAGAATCGTTTAGCTTCCTAAAACAAAGAAAAATCCTACAAAATCTTAAAAACTGTTTTCAGTAAGAAGCAGAGCTGCGCTTTAACCATGTTTGAATTCTGTGTGTTTTGTTTTAGCCCCCTCCCACACAACCAGATGGTGCATGATTTGCACTTCAGGAGAGTTTACACAATCAAGAGGGAAAGATTTCAAAGTCATCTTTGTACACAGATAACATACCCTCGCCCCCTCTTTTGCAAAACTCTCACAGTCTGACTGAACACCAGTTATTTGCTGGTCTTTGGTAGTTTTCCAGGTGCTGAATCTTTGAAATCAAAATGTTTTCAAAGCTGCTTTTTAAAAGGTTGAGAATGAGGAAAAATCAATGTGCTGAGAAAGCTTTGGAAACAAGCAGGAGGGCAAAGGAAGTAAGGTCAGAAGGAATAAATGTGCTCACACTAGGTGAACAAACAAGGCAACATGCTGACATTTATGACATTTGCTAAAATCATCTTAATTTATCTGTTAGCAACCATAATTTTCCCCCCAGATGCCTGAAAAGGTTAATTTAGCCATGGTCATATCAAACAATCCCTTGAATGGCAGATTTGTAAAAAATATATATACATATATATTTTTAGTAAGTTGAATAAGATAAGACACAAGACAAAGTGAAAACTTTCTGCTCGGCATAAAAATTAAGACTTGCAATTATTTGTTCCTAAAATTGGTGATTCCAGCCGTGAAACTCATCTCATTTTTTCCATCTGTGTGTCAGACTTTGGTGATTTCTTTGAACTGTGTACCCAGAGCTAACAGCAGGACATGGAAACTGAATTTCAGTTTATTTTGAGCCAGATTTATTGCACTTAAAGAATGAACTGAGGAGACTTGCCGATCTGGAGATGGCAGCGGAGCAGGAAAAACAGATTCAGTTCAAAAACTTGGTGTGGGCATCTGAGATCAATATTTAACCACAGCTGAGCAGGAAAACCTGAAGCACAGGGAGAGACGAGTTACCTCAAACCCAAAGCACAGAAAAACCACAAGACTGAAAGGTGGTTGAAGCATGGTCACGACATGAGTGACTAAACTATATCACAGCCAGTGGAGGAGATGGGAAGGATAAGGCTCAGGTGTGCAGGTTGATTAATCTGGTGGACTGTACCCACAGAGAGGAAGAAAAAGACAGAGACAAGCGAGAACAAACAGGAGCAAGCACAAAAGAAGAGCAGTACTGCATCTGTGTATAAAGGGTTACTGAGATGTATGTAAGACCTTCTGGTGCATACCATATTTACACAAGTGGAAAAAAAGTGTGCTGAGAAAGTATATGAAATATTTTAAAAAAAATTGCCCACCCTCTTTTTCAAACACTAAATGAAAAATTAAATATAAATAATATAAATTAACCTCTACAATAAAAAAAAGTTAAAAAAGTGACAATTTAAGTTCATTTCTAGAATTCTAGAAGAAATACAGCATGGCAGATATGTTCAAATAAAATAAAACTGCAATAGTAATAATTACATCATCTCCACAGATGATTTAAAAACAAATAAGGAATGGTTGGTTAGTTTTGATGTGTACAGTCATAGAGAGTAGGTCATGTATTTAGTCTGGTTTATGAACACAGAGGTCTGTAGGTCTGATTGTGAAAGATACTTATGTTGTCTGACTTTAACTTGGACTTGCTCTGCTGTTGTAAATGTAAAGGCTGCACTCTGGCCTGGGAAACATGATAAACAATATTTTTTTATGTAATAAAAGATTTCTTTGAAGATGTCTTTTCATCTTCAAGAATCAATTGTGTTTTTAAAGAAACCCAGTTTGTGGCATACAATGGAGAAACATTCACATTTTTAAATCACAAATGTTGAAAAAAAATACAGGAGCTCCAGTTTCTTTGAAGAATTATGAATTCATTGTGCATCAGTGTTTGATTTGTAAACAGGCGATACTTTCTGAGCTCTTTCAGGAGCAAGAAAACAGAAAAGGAGGTGAAAGCTGATGCTAATTGCTTTGAGGAATAGGAGCACATCCTTTGCTTTGCTTGCAGTTCAGTTGCATCATTATCATCATATGAAAACCACTTCCAGTTCTAGTTTCCCATCATTAGTCAACCTGTTTGAACCGTGTACAACAGTGCTCCATATAACATGAAACCATGCTTCCACTGGTCACACGTGTTTTTAGTAAACAGGCTATTTGCAGGGTGCACCACGACCAAAATCAATTAGCATAATACAGTCTTCCTGCAGGAAGCTACCATGAGAAGATGGTGAGCAACAACGCCCAGGTAAGCTGTGATGTTTAATCAATGATCAGTTGATACTAAGAGGCCAAACTGTACTAATTATACCTGATTCCATCACTCCGCTTCTACCAATCTGAGCTACCGATACAAGGTAGGATGGAGCCGCACCCCTGTGTTATTAATTCTGATCCTGCTATCCAAATGTCGCAGCCTGTTGCAACAGGCAACATTTTTCCAATCTTCTGTCCATTTCTGATGAATCCCTGTGAATTCAGGGTCCTGTTAATAGCTAATACCTGGTGTGGTCTTCTGCTGCTGTAGAGATGCTCTTCTGCATACCTTGATTGTAAGTGTGGTTACATGAGTTACTGTTGTCTCCCTTTCAGCTCAAAGCGGTCTGGTCATTCTCCAACATCAATGATGTGGATTGGACTAAATATTTTTGCCTCTTTGCACCATTCTCTGAAAACCGTAAAGATGGTTGAGTGGGGAAACACCAGTATATCACCAACATGTAGCTCATCCTGTCACCAACTCTGAATTACTTCACCATTCTGGTGCTGAGTTTCTTAGGAGTTCATCTTCAGCATGTCTGCATGCCCAACTGACTTGCTGCCATGTGATTGGTTGATTCAATAATTGCACTGAGCAACTGAACAGGTAGCCTGCTCAGTCGGTGTGAGTTGGAGCATGTGTGTTCCTCAAGCTCAGGAGTCTGAGGACCCTGCGCAGCATTTTAGCTGTCCTAAGCCTGCACTCTCCTGGACAGCGATATCCGATTTGTCCCTGGAATCTGCTGGAGCCCAGTTTTGGCATTACAACTACAGATAGGTCTGGATCACTTTTTTTCTCTTGGCACATGGAATCATTTTAAAACTGCACTTTATATTTAATGTGTCATCTTTGTCTAATACTTACATTTAATGTGACAAATATGCAAAAACTATTTGCAACACGATTTTCCTACAGAAACAAACAAACAAAACAAAAACAGCAAAATGCAAAGCACAACTCTTACTTGCATTTATTTTTTAATCAAAATACGTTTTTTTGTTTGACACAGAACCTCACAGTTTAACACATAAGAGGGAAAACTTTATTTAAATTAAAACCAAAGCAAATATGTTGCAGTGAACGCAATGAGCACTGCCACAGGAGGCCACACACACGCGCACACACACACACACATTCCAACAGGTACAGAGTATAAACACCTTAGCCTGTGTCTGACAGCTAAACTTAACACTTACAGCAGTGACACCTGTGGAAACTCCAATCCCCTGTGAAATTTTTAAATCAGTTCTTCAGCCTGCACTCTGTATTGCTCATTGTTGCTGGAAATGCTGACCATAGCTGTTGTGTCTCCTTGTGTATTGCCACATTTTTACACTGATCAGCATGTCATGACCACAAAGAATGCACACCCATAGCACATTACAGAAAACTTTCATTCAACTACACATCCAGATTTTTCTACCCTTTGGAAACTTTCAGCGTTTTTAACTTATTAAAAATTTGGGTGTCACCTTGACGCTTGGGGGGAAAAAACAAAACAAAAAAAAAACTTAGAGCAACTCATGCAAACTGCAAAAGAAAAAGAACAGAAACAAAAAAGATCAGATGGCAGTAGGGAAGGTCACACTGAGGCAGGACGATGAGGAGCAGCTGTAGAGCACAGCGGGTAATAACATCGTAGGTCCTCAGCTCTAGTTCACCTGTTTGAGGTGTGTTTGAGTAGAAGTGCGGCAAAGGGGGGACATATTCACAGCGTAGTTACTGATTGTCCAGTGTCTGTGTACTCGCCTTGTGGAGCATTACGTGTGCAGAGCCAAAGTGGCGACAGAGTTTGGCCATCCAGGGCTGTCAGGGGTGTGACGCTCTTGTTTTTGACTACAGTTTAACACTACCTGGCGTATAAAGTTTGTTGAGCAAGTGATCGTGGCTGCCATAGCAGTTTTCAGAGGGGTTATGTGATTTTGGCAGTTTTAAGGAGCAAAGTATTTTCAGTTTAAAAAGATGAGCGATCGGGTTTGGGGAGAAAGTGAAATCTCTTAAATCGGAACACTGAACTGGAGAGGGATTTTCGTTATGCTAGTTTACGTTTCCTTGCATCCTCTCACTTCCCTTCACCCAGAAACCTTTCCTCCTCTGCCACCATGGAGGATTTTCCATCCCACTATAAAAACCTCAGAGGTTTTGAGCAGCTTTCTCTCCCATCCTCCGTTTGGCAGTAGCTAAGACACAAGGAACAGACAAGTTAGCATAATGCAAAGCACCCACCCCTGTGACTTTAAGTTAATGTCACATGTAGTTTATACTGTATACTTTTTTTTTATTTTTCATTCATGTGCTGGAATGAAAGTTGGTCAATGTGAAATTCTTTTTCCCTCAGCATCATGTCAAGTTCATGCATGTCCTTCCCTTTTTATTTCAAGTTTGGATCCCTCGCCTTTGCTACCTGTTAGATAATAGGACACATAATGTGACCTCTGGCACCCTTTCCCATTCCTCAAATTCTTCTTTACAGCATTAAGAAAGAAAAAAGAAAAGACAGCGTTCATAACCCTCCAAGACCAGCTCTTCTTCTTTAGTTTGTCTTTGGCTGAACACTCTTGGTATTCCCCTCCAGCAATTTTCACCACTCTAAGCATGGCAGTATCTTTCTACAATAATTTCTCAGCATTGCCTTATACTCCTGCTCCCCCCACCACCACTTCCTGGTGCTGCTGCTGCTGCTGCTGGTGCTCCTCCTCTCCTAGGTCCCAACAATGGCTGGGTCGTGGGCAGCATCCGGGAGTGCAGCATCCTGGCAGTGGTAAAGGAAGCAGTTGCCCCAGCAACTGTAGCAGATGAGGAAGAGGGCAGCCAGGAAGACCAAGGCACAGATGGTGCAGGGCTTTCTCTCCAGCAGGAAGCTGAGCAGGTAGAACCCCATGAACATGGAGTGGTTGAACCACAGAGCTGGGTTCAGCGGCTTGGGGATGAGCAGCACAGGGAGCAGCCATTGAAGGCAATACATTGTCTCTTTTTGGAAGGAGGCAGAAGATGTTTTCTGTTTCAGATCTATGAATGAAGGGTCTCTGATAGGTTCAGAGTGGAGATGACAACAGCTCTTCGCTAATGTGGGAGCGTTCCTCTATCCAACAGAGCTGGGATGATGCAGAAAGATGTCAAAGCAGCCAGATGTTACCATCAGATCATCCCTGCACAGGACGGTGAAAAGAAAAGTTAGAAGACTCATAATCTGGGCAAACATATCTAAGCTTTAAAGTTTTATTTAATTCACACTTTTTATAGATGCTGTTTTGGAACTATTTGTTGTTTTGTGTCAATAAATAATTCAGGAGATATGAAGAAAAATAAAGTGTTTTCCCTACATAAAACATGACAACAGTTGAGTTTCCTTCTCACCTCCTCTTCAAGCCAGCTCTTGAATGGTAATATTATTAGAACCACTTCTTTAGTAATATTCACATGGCTGCATGTTTGGCAAATATTAAACGTGGGTACACAAACACTCCAAGACACAAGTTAAAGTTAAATTAGAAAAACATAACATTCAAAACAGCTAACATGCAAACTGGGGTGCAAAACACCAGGCAGGTAAGTGTAGCACTAATGTGAGGAGTGAGACTTGCCTCACTCAAAATCCTAATCAGTGACCCAGTACTTGTTAAAGCCTCCCGAAAGTAAACATTTACTCAACTATTAGTGTGCCAACTTCCTTAAAGGGCCTAACACACCGAGATCAGCTGCTCGGCTAATGTTAACTACCTGCGTGGTTATCTTTAGGCCTCCAAGCACATTAACAAAACTTACTGCGCCTTATTTAATGTGGAAAAAAATAATCAACGTGCGCTGGGTTTAACACAACAGTGGCTGCTTTCTTTCAATAACTAAACCAGCTGCCACTAGCTGACTGTCAGGGACAGCTGCTCGCTCTCCGACTGCCACATGACCACCTAACTTTAAAATATACCTACGACGTTATGAATGTCGCTGCTGTTAACCCTCTGCTTAAATGCCTGCTGCTTTGATTAACATTAGTTCAATTCAAGGGCAGCTCTTACGCTTTGCTACCTAGTTAGCCTTCGTGTTAATAGAAGAAATTTAGTTTTCATACAGTGATCCTCTCCGGGTAAGACTTCTCTAGAGTCTAGAAAGGGCAAATCAGACTATTTGAAAAACAATAATGGACCAATTTAACGTTGCCAGGCAAATCTGGGAGAAAAAGCGTAGACCACAACATGGCTAAATATTCTTGCTTTTGATACACTGTACGTGCAGCGAGTTGTTTTTATTAGAATGTAATTAAATTGATTTATCCGGCTAACCTGTTCCGCGAAAACACATTGCAGTGGGCGGTAACGTTCGTTAGCTAAAAGCTGCTTTTTAAACAATCATTAAAAAATGAAAAAGTCCGATATGTTTGTACCAAAAAAAGACAATATTTGAGTCTTGGTGTAGACACCCTGTAAGTAATGGGACAGGCCCCCGTGTAGCGCTAGCCATGAACGGAGGACTGCATTAACAACAGCATGCACCTGAGGCTAACCAGCTAAGTTAGCTTGGAAAACAAACGCTTGCTTCCGCTATCGAGAAAAACCAGAGTCTGTAAAGGTGGCCACCTGTATTACAATCCAACTATAAATTATTATGAAACAAACCTGACATGTTTTGAGCTCATTCTCAGCAAAAATAAACCACCGGTATCATCTCCGTTTCATCAACCGACTGCGTACGTAGCTAACTAGCATTAGCGTTAGCTTAAAGGACCCGTGTGGAGGTAGAGCGAAGAAGTTTAGGTGTCTGTGACTTGCCTGATTATATTTAATAACTTACTGTTGATAACTTTACTTGGACCAAATATGATATCGTTAAGCTTGGTCTATTAATATAGAATAAACTTCTCGAATTCTTCTGTAATAATATTTTGATTGCTGGAGAGTTTTCCTGTATTTATAAAATCTGTTGTGTGTTGTGTGCTGTTATTCTTTGCTGCTTGGATAATTTGATGAATATTATTTGAAAATAATACCCATTAATTTATTTGAAAATTGTTCTATAAAGAGAAAAAACAAAAAACTCAGAACAGCTTATACAGATTCGATTTAAGAATCACTCAGGCCTGAAATATCTTGTTCCTTGTGCCACAAAGCCACATTGGCTGACATTTTCTAACAAATATGGTAGTCTGTGATTTGATCACACACCCTGCTTCTGGATAACTAGATTACCAAATCCGCATCTGAAAATAAACTCCCCAGAATATGATATTTACTCTGATTTAAGTGAAAATTATCAGAAATGCAGGTGTTGAGACACTGTTTTAACCAAAGTATGTATTCATGATTCATTTTTAGACTCTGATCTTAAGTAGCGGCTAGAGGACAGTTAGAGAAGTTTAAATGCCATACCAGGCAAGACCCCAAATACAAGCAGTGTAAAAATGTCACTGAGACAATCTAGTACATAACAGCAGGGTGCAAGATGCTAGCATGCAAGGCATACATGGAACGCCGTCACCAAGTAGCTGGCATAGTATACAGGAACATGTGTAGCGATTATGGCATGCGAGTCAACCACCCAGACTCTAAGTGAACTTTTTCAGGGTCTTTACTGAAATCAACAATAGCTTATAAATCATGTTTTTTTGTTAGTGGTTAGGGTGCTTGTCGGGGTTTATTCATGTAATTTAATGCATCTGCTGAAAAGAGGAAGAATCTAGTTTAAGCTAAGCATTAAATCCGATGAACTGTGATATCATACAGTTACTTACAATTGGGAGGTGACAAACCACAGTATCCCATCTTCTTCAAACTTTATTTGTCACAATTATTACACTGACAACCAAAAATGTGAAACCATATGTTTGTGTAAATGCAAACAAACAGACATAGAAAAAAACTTTTTTAAATTAAAAATAAAATATTTCAAAATAATGAATGAAAAGTAAAAAAAAGAAAAGTTTACATATTGATTTAAAATCATATCAACAAACTCTTTATACAAACTAAGGGCTCATTTGTTTTTTGCTACAACTGAACTTGTGCTGGCACTGTTAACTATCCACACGCTTGCCATCAGAACCTAAAAACAAAAATGTATAAAATCAAAAATGTGAAGAAGCAGAATTTGTTAAACGATCACTTCAAGCAACAAAATTTGTCTAAATTAAAGTTTCTCAGCAACGCCAGCTGTATGTTTTGTTATACTGATGCTTACTGCAGGGCTGAAAGCTACATGCTCATCTATATAACAACAAAGAGCCTGCCTGTATTTTGTGCTTTGCCTGATATTAAACAGAATGATAAAGCTCCATTTGGATTTCTTCTGTGTAGTGCACACTTTCGGTAGTCTCCACCCTAGCTATCTTGTGCTTGACAACCACATAATCCACACTGCGGGCAACCATTTAATGTATTCATGATCGTTCTCCATCTCTGCATGTGTCCTCAGCGCTCCATAAATACTGCTTAGCTGACATGGTGCATATTAATCCGTGTGGGTTTGAGTGAAGCCATGTACAGTACTGATGCATCAAGAAAAGTCAGAGTAAGAGATAAAACAGGCAGCATCTTGATGAAAATGAAGATGGGCAACTACAGCAATGAGTCAGTGAGCATGTTTTAGTTCCGTCTGATCTGTGTCATCACAGAGATAGCAAGTCAGTGTTTTATTAATCGGGCCGTGGACTTGTAACCTCTGCTAATTCTAATTTTGATCCTTTATGAATGAATTTGAACTTAAATGTTAGTCATACGTGTATTGAGGTGACTCCTTTAAAGTCAGACAATGGCCATGCTAACTCAATCTTATAAGCCCTGAATAAAGTAAATGGGACAAGTTTGGAGCGATGATAACACTGCAGACGTGTTTTTACTGAGTTGGAACTCAAACTGTTACTCCTGTGTGCCCTGTGTATACTGTAGTCGTTCCATTTGTGACTTAAACGTAACTCTGACTTTAATGTTTAACACCATAATACTGAACACCTGGGGCTCGACTTGGGTCTGGTGACTCGACTTTAACACTGTAACTATCTATATATTTCATGCTTTTGACATCTAAATGTTGCCCATGTGTCATAGCCTCAAGACTTAGCCAGGAGCATACAGCAGCCATTAGAGCACTATTGGGGGAGAAAAACAGCATATAAGGCTAGCAGCACACAAGTACAGCGATCACATGACATGTTTGAGAGTGCAGAGTAAACATCCTCAGCAGTTACAACCATTCCTATAAGCAAAATAGAGATATTTGAATCACTGTATGTAAGACGTTTAACATGATGCAGCATTTCAACGATGATAGTCACTACTTCCAAGAGGAATCAATAAAGTGCCAAAACCTCACTTTCAAAGTTGCTACAGGCTTTACTTTCTCATCAGTAATCCAGAGGAGTAGCTTAGAGGAGTCGCTGCTGTCACTGTAGTCACACCTTATCATCTAACTGTTGATGATTTGATTGGCTGCACTGGTATTGGGACTTTCTTTCTGCTATCAGTGATGTCCGAATATAGAGTTTAACAGCAAGCACTAACTGTAACCCATAGTGACTTTAAGTCCTAAATAGGACTGTGCGATATGACCAAAATCTCATATCCCGATATAAGAATTCTATCATCCGATAACGATATAAATCACAAAAATGTAACATTTTCTGTAAATTCTGTGAATCTCGGGCAGCTCGACTTGCGGGAAGTGTTTCCAGCTGCGCGCCATGTAGCTGGAGTCGAGTGTTTTAACAGATGCATGAAACTATACATTTTTAGACATAAGTTGTAACGGCTTTCTTTGTGAGTATTTATTACATGGCGTGCTGGGTAATAAAAGCCTGTTCTAACGTTTGAGTCTAAGGTTTATTTTTTAGCACCTGGCGGCTCTTTTTTACTTCTCATCCGTAAAAATCTGCTCTTTCACTTGGTTCAGTTTATTTTGAAAAGTCTCAACAGGATCTTGAGCTTTATTGTGAAAGGTTTATGTGGAACATAAACAAGAGGACACGCGATGGTGTTACCGTCTTTGTTGCTAACCACAACGCATAAAAACAGGCGCTTGTCCGTCCATAGTGTGGTTATATTAAATATAAGAGAAAGAGAGAACTTTAGGAAATTAATATAGCCACTACAGTGACCATCAAAACAATGAAAAAATATTGCTGTAAACAGTTCATTTTGCGACACCACGAAACAAACGATAGCGTAAAATGAAACGATAGACGTTTTTATATCGTCATCCGATATATATCGTTATATCGAACAGCCCTAGTCCTAAATTAATTCACAATATCTCTTAGAAGATTATGAAACATTATTATTATGAAAAATTCTGTGTGAACCTGTTTTAATTGCTTTCATTTTTCTGATTGGTTGGTACTTGCTGGTTTCTGCAGACTTCAAAGCCCCGCCTCCTACAGGAGGTCGGGCCGTGGCTCTGGTTGTGCCAGGACATCGGTGCAGTGCTGACATCAGCAAGGCAAGAGAGTGGAAAAAATCCTTTTGTAAAACTTGCGTTTCAAGCCCGTCAAAGCCTGAGCTTCAGACTATGAGCTCATTATTTCAAACTTCGGCTGTGTTTAATATGGACAGTCTCTACAGATATGACAAACAATAAGGGGAAAAAGTATATGAGGAATGGCATTTTTCTACTGGTGGTAATTTTGTCAACTTCATACACTGTTGGTTACTTTACCCTGAACTAATATATCATATTTATAAAATCATTACATCTTATATATAAAATACTGACCTGTAACTTACCTAAATATATTCAGTTTTACCACAATTCATAGTAAACCTTTAATATTTCGATTACTTTCACAGTTAGGGAAACAGTGGGCCATTCTGTCTAATGATTTGTGACACAAAACGGTGCCACAGCGTTGACATTCAAACGTTAGGGTTGTAAAATGATGCTTTAAGTTATGACTTGTGCAGAGTTTGCTTTTAATCTGTCCCATGCAGCCACTGTACAAAAAGGTAGCAGCGTAAGGCACACTAAACACAGGCATTTCTATGGCGTGATGGCATTATTAACCTATCCAACAGGAGTTTAATCTTTTAATGAAATTTCAGCTTTGTCAATCACACTCTGTTGATTGTTTTAAAAGCTGAGATCTCAGAGAGACTCATGACTCTACGTGAATTCAGTGTCTAATCTCAAACATGACGTCAGTGACTCCTCCTCTACTCCCCCTAGCCTCAGTCTTAGCTCAGCTGACTGGGCAACACTTTATTACCATCAGCGTCTTCCTTTTCTCTCCCTTATTTCTCCTTTCTTTCTTTGTTCTCTCCATCAAAAACATTTGTATTATTTTTCTTCTGCCATCATCTCCCCATCCTCTTTCATTATCTTCTTCCTTCCTCAGGGCTTCCTCTCATAAGCTGTATATAAAAGAATCGTCTTCATCAATCAGAGATGTGTGTCCTGCTCTTCTTCCTCCTCCTCTGTGGCTGCTTGATTGACAAATACCTAAAAAAAAAATAAAAAAAATTAGTGTCTTCATGCCGTTGCCAGGCAGAATGTATTTTTGTTTAGTTTAGTTTTCTCAAAAAGGAAGCTTTAGCAGTAACTCATTTACTCATTATTTACTCATCCATCTCTTCATCTTTTTTTTTATCCCTCAATTAGTCTTCCAATCACCTGCCATCGACTGCTCTCCTCCCCACCTCTGTCTCCTCCTCCTCCTCCTCCTGCTCCTCCTCCTCCTCCTGCAAGCCCATTGGTACTTGGCTTCTTTTCCTGCATCTCAGGCTGGCCATCATTAGTCACATCCAGTGTTGGGTTATCATGGCAACCGTTCACCACAAAGTGAAGCTCCTCAGCACGAAACTGTGTGGAAAAGAAGGAGCAAAAGATTTATAAAGAGTGATCCATTTATCCAGTGCGGCAGCTCAGAGACATGAATACCTTCATCTCTCATGAACTCAGCAGCAAAAAATAAAATGAATGAGAGGAAACCAATGAAAAGTCTGGCAAAGTAAGAACACCTCAAAGAAACGCTGATACACCTCAGCCCTAAACACAGGCTAGAGGGATTTAACAAAACCTAAACTAAGATGAATATCATCCCTAACCATGATCCATGTTTCCAACATCATATGTTTGATCTAACTCCTTCATTCTGGTCACAATATATGACAGCTAACCACATTAATACATTTAAATTAGTACATCGTTATTTTACTGTTAAAACCTATACAATTATGATAATGTTTTCATATTATTAGTAATATTATATTTGGATTTGGACAACCTGCACGCTACATAAAAACCCATCACCAATGGATGGATTATTTACTGAAATCAGCTTTCTGAAAGCACATTTCAATTAATGTCCTTTAAAATGTATTTATTTTATTTTAATTTGGTATTTGGTCTGAACTGTGTTTAAAGAAGTGCTGTGCTATTCGTCTTTAGAGACTGTGTACCAGCGCCCTGCTGAAGGCGCTTCTCTCTCTCGTGTGCATGAGAAAAAAGGAAGGTGTTGATTACCGCTGACTGTGTCTGCAGACTTTGTTAATTAAACTTCCAAGACACCATATTACATTAGGTTAAGTTACTTAAGTATAGAGGATATAGTATATATACTGTAAACACTGGCAAACATCTGTGGTCTTAAACACTTGACAGCACAGCTGCACATCAGCACGGGCCACAGTTAGCGCATGGCGATGGTTTGTGTTTGTGCTTACCGCAGTTTTCGTTGCAGGGAGCCGTCTCTGCCAGCAGATGTATATGAATCCAGATGTGATGATTACCATGCAGATGGAGCCGATGATAACCAGAACCACAAACAGCTTGCCGTAGTCACTGCGTGTGTGACTGGGCCGAGACGGGCAGTTGCTGGCAGCACTGTAGTTCTGGACGCCCACCTGAAAAGGTACGCATGCACAACAATCAACCATTAGTTTAAACTCATGTCAAACCCGTTTCACACTGTGACAGCTCACCTTGCTCTTAAGTGGACCAGTGAAAGTTCCCCTTTTTTGTCAGTAAACAGCAGTGTAACTGCACATTTACTCCCTAAGATATCTTAAGTCGTTAATGCCTAGTGTGTCATATTTGACACATAAAATTTTCTGTGAGTTTTTGAGACTTCTACAAGATCAGTGTGATTTTTTTCCCCCTGAAAAACTTAACTAAAAGGCACAATATATTTTTAAGCAATTTAAACAAAATTCCAGATGTAGCAAATATAATATGGAGCAGAATTATTTCAGATTTCAGGCTTTAGGGGTTTAATATAGGAAAAAGAAGCGCATGTCTCAGTTTTTCCACTTGAAAAAGAAATGCTATAGTATTAAATAAAAGAAATCTGTCAGCATGAATGTTTGGGCTTATATTGTAAGAAATACCAGGCCATTCTCATTCCCGACATATAACATACCGATGATTTATCAAGTCCCGAGGTGGCCCTATGAACCACGCAGGATTGTGGATGGAATACAATAGCACCGGTAACCCACGTACATGTGTAGATTCATTCCAAACGGTTCTCATGTTTCCTGCCGTTTCCGAACGCGTAACAAAGAGACGTGTTGGGTGGCCAAAAGTGTGACATACCGACGATTTGTCACAGAAAGAGGTGCATTTTTTTCCATTTCATTTCACACACGTTCACTGTGCTCTCTTCAGTATCTTAGCAGAAATGTTTGAATCTGATTTGCTGGAGAGTGCTGCAACAAATTTAAAAAGTTTCTAGATGTTGTACCTCAGTCAGACATGTCTTGATCTCTGCCAGCATGCCCAGCATGTCTTTGGTCGGGATCACTCCTGGATAAAAAAACATATCTTGTCAGACACAGTCCTTTGAGCCAACACAGTGCCTGTGTGTGCTTGAATATGTATGTTACTGAGAAGCTCCTAAACTCTTCTTTGGGTCAGAACTGAATCAAATGCCTCATTTAAAGGATCTCTTTATATCATGTTTCTTTGTCTGATACTGAAGCCTGACATTTGCAACTGTTTGATATTTGTGAAGGCTTTCAGATAACACACCCTGAAGGAGGCTGAAAATTAACTTAATGTGACAGCAGACCATCTATTTTTATCCAAAGAACAAAGAAACTGCTTGAGACCCCTGATCACAACTGAATATTTCAGGGTGCACCGTTGGTTCAGAGTTAAAGTATGAAGACTGGGATAACTTCTGTTGATACATTTTTATTTGTTCTGATTGTTTTTATTGTTTCATGTCTGTCTGCACATTGTTGTCACACAGCTGCCAGCAGCCACTGCAGTCTGGACAAGCTACATGGATGAATATTAATATGCTTGTGCACTCAAATCAGTAACAGGGATCCTCTGTTGGGTTTAATATCTCAGACTAACTACTTTTTTTGCTTGAGCATATAAAAAATGACAAGTATGCTCCTGTTCAGATTTGTAATTATGACCCTTGTTGTGAGTTGTAGCCAGAGATCCAACTCTATTCATCACAGATAATCCCCAACCGGAAGTTCAGGTCAGTTTGACAGAGGTTTTGATGTTGTCGTTAGCATGAAGTTGATACCCATGGTCGAATCGTCAAAAAAAGGATTTACTTGGCCTGATCCAGCAGTGCTGGAAGCTGTGCACAAACACACAGCCTAAAGGACAACAGGCCAAAGAGAAGTCAGGGACGTTTTTGATTTTTGACTCCAGAATCTTTTAATGCACCTCATTCAGTATAAAGCAGTTAAAGCTAACATAATATCTGTCACACATGACATTTTACAGCACAGTGAGTACTTTTATTTTATAATTACATCAGATTTTGTACTTTTTGTAATTTTGTTTTATAATTTTAATGTTGTATTTTGTTGACTAGGAAACAAGTCTTTCTTCCCCCTATAGGCTGTAAATAGGGATGCTGATGCTGTGTGCTATGTGTTCCAGTTTAACAGTTAAAAACATTTTTGTTTGTACTTATTGTGTTTTACTATTTTCTCTGCATTTTAAGGTACATGTGTACGTGTGTGTGTGTGTCTGTTTGTGTTTGTGTGTGTGGGTAGGTGTGTAGGTGGGTGTACCATGCACAGATGCCACGTTCATCAGCAGCTGGTGTTGCTGGTGTGTAGGTTTGCTGAGGTAGATTACCCATGTTCCCTCAGGGCTACTCATTCTCCGAGCAAACACTCGCTCTATAGTTGTCAACAATCGCACACCCTGGTCTAAACGGAAATCCTCCTGTAACACACAGACACACACACGCACACATACACACACAAAGGTGAGGAAACAGGATAAAAGAAGTTAAACTGCAGTAGCTCAGCTTTGACTCCATCCCTGTTTCTGTGCCAACAACTACTGCATTGGTGGTGAGGGTTTGTGTTGGTGCCATGGACAGATGTTCGTTCACCGACACACACAAATACAAGCAGCCCCCAGCAGTCCGGGTTTTAGAGCTCTACAGCACTCATCCGCCTGATGTTTGCTACTGCAGTGGGAGAGAAAAGTCTGGCTCCTTCTTCAAAGAAGGACACATCACAGCTGCGTGTGCTGGTTCTAGGATGAATAATTGGCTTCGAAATTGTGTTCATATATCTGACCTGTTTGGACTGGTTCAGACCAAACAGACCACCTGAGAATGAGTGTCTCAGTCTGCTTGCAAACAGATTTTAGTGGTTTATTGTCGTGTAAAAGCAAAACTGTGTGCCCAAACCACAGCTGGTCACAGCTATCTCCAAGATCAGCTGCACTGAATTTTCTTAAACTAATTTGCTGAAACGGAATCAGACTGCTGAAAAAAATTGGTATTATATGTACTTATAATAGTAAGAACTGAAAGAATTACAAGTAAATATTCTGATATTAAATATTACTATTAGACATAGTGTTATCATTACTAACCAGACGTTAGTTAGACTAATAGACAAATAGACAATAGACATTTTCTAAGTAGCAGTCCGTGCACTCAGCAGTGCAGATGGGGTTAAACGTATTCCTGAATGTTTAAAAAATGTCATGAAATAAAGTTTATACTTATCGTGTGCACAGGATTCAGATCCATCTCTAACCACTACAGATACAAAGTCGCCATGTAACGCAGTGAATTTAACCAGCTAAACTTTAATTTCACCTTCATACAATTGCATAACTGCAGATCAGTTCCAAACACTGTAGGGATGTTTCTGTGTCTGTAGTTTTTCAGAAACTGTAACAGATTGATAAACATCACTGACGTGGCAGTTAACCCCTAAAAATGACCCCTGACTGAACAAAGGGGCATTAGAGGAACCGCTTCAGGTGCAGGTCCTCTAATGGCCACATGAGGCTGGCTCCAAAAAGAGAACTGAGTCACAAAACTGCATCTGTCAATTAGGGGTGCAACGTATTGATATTGAACCATTCGATACAGTGCTTTCGGTTCGGTATGCATATGTATCAAACAAAATTTTTAATTTATTTTATCAACTTTTCTTCTGACGATGCTGTCTGTGTTGAGAGCTCAGTGAATCGACTACTCCGCCTAGGCTGCACTGTCGAGCGCAGATCCACTGAGCGCAGCACAAGCTAGCAAGACAGAAGCTAAGCTCGTTGCAACATGGCAAATTGAACCTCCCCCACCCTCATTCAGATCTGGCCTTTGGAACTATTTTGGTCTTCATGTGACGTATGACCCTGAAGGTAAGCGCGTCATGGACAAAAGTAAAACAGTATGTCGGATGTGCCACGCAATGCTCAATTACATGGGTGGGAACTACTGCGTTAGCGCAGTTTGCTCGTTAACGTGTGCCGTCCAGCCCCACGCACGGTGATCCGCGGTAGCTCGTTAACGGAGATTTGCCGTGTTGTGGCGTTAACGTCATTTCAGATTAAGGCTGACAGCACTAGTGGGAACACAACGAATATGACTGCGCATTTACGCCGACATCATTGTAGTGCAAAGTGGAAGCAGACAAAAACAACAAGCATGCATGCTACAAACTTTACCCGAGTCATTTAGACAGCCGTTAGCACATGATTCTCCTTATGGGGACCTGATATGTTTAATATGCTGCTGAGAATATAGCCCAGAAGAAGCGTATAGTATAGCTTTTATTTTGGAAAGAGCCATTTCTCTGTAATAAACTCTCCTTTCCAAAGATGAGTGATTTCTCGATCAGATAGATTTATTTTTTTTATTATTTTCTTTTTTCAGCAACATTAAATTTAAAAACTGTACTTTTGAGTTAAAATTTATATTTATAATCTTAATAAATGACAAATTAAAAAGGCATGAACATTTTTTGTATCAATAAAATATCGAACCGTGACACCAAAGTATCGAACCGAACCGTGAATTTTGTGTATGTTGCACCCCTACTGTCAATCATTTTGTGGTGTTGGTGTTTTGTAAAGCATTTTAAATGGAATTTTGAAATAAACAGTAAAGTCTTCTGTGAGATCCAGATGGTCCAAAGAGTCTGTGCTCCACATTTTGCAATTTAAATTCTAGGGTTTTATTAGCCCAATCCTCTTTCATCCAAATTTGGTTACTTCTGATTCCAAAAGGCGATCATGGCATCATCTTATGCATACTAATGCATAAGTCAGGTCGAGGTGTACTCACGCAGTTGATGTTTTGTGTCATGTTGAGGACGACATAGCCTCGTCCAGTCAGCTCACTCCAGTCAACACAAACTACCTGAAAGATTTGGATTTAAAGTGAAATAGCGTTATAAATGCCAGAATTTTATGATCGAAAAAAATAACTTATATTTGTTGTTTGTTCCCACTGTCTGCAAGTTTACCTGGTGTGTCACCTCTACTCCTTTGAGATCGCTGTCTGGTAGTAGGACCTCTGCGACCCCACCACCCCTGACCTCTGACCTGTGAGACTCCAGAGGAGTGGTCTTTTCCAGCCAATTCCAGGATGGGTCGGTGAACCCAATAGTGGGGGAAGGATCAGTAGTGAGTGGGATGATGTGTCTGATTCTTGTTTCTTCACGCTGCATCTTTTTCCATCTTTCCTCCTTCCCCTCGTCACTTCTGTCTTTTGGTCTAAATTCTTGGGTACAGAGGAGGCAATTTGCCTGCTTTAGTCAGGCTTGCTATGATCATAACACTGAAGAACTGACAGACCTGCTGTGCTATCACTGAACAAATCCTTCTAAGGGGAGGGGCTTAGAGAAGCTTTATACTGATTATTACTGGACACTCACCTTTCTCCACACTAGGCTGCAGAGGCTCTCTGCTGGGAGCCAAGCCAACTTCAGGTACAGTGGGATTGTGGGTAAATACACCTATGTGTACGAGGCCTATCTCCTCCTCTTCCTCTTCCTCCCTCTCAGTCTCTTCATCCTCTGTCTCACCTGCAGAAACAAAACCAGGGCAGCAGAGATAAAAACACAGAAGCTTCTCTGTGGTTTACACTCAAGCATTTTAACACCTTTTCAATCCTCTAAATGTGCAATTTGGGTTTATGTTGCTGGCAAATTCACCAAATCTTCTAGAACAAGCTGCATCTTTTAGTCATTACAGTGAACAACAAATAAAAATGAGAGACATCCTAAATTAAATGACACCAGAGCAAACCTGCTGAGTGCTGGATACAAGGAATGGTTTGATTTTGTGAAATACGTGTGTCTACTTAGCCTTAAGAGAATTGATATCATTTTAATGCCAGTCAGCAGATGGTTACCTCACTTCAACATAAGGCTAAACATCTGTCCTGGCTCCATCTTAAAGCAATAACATCTGTTGATCAGAATACTTCTTATGTAGTCCACACAAACATCTGACCTGAGAAGATTATAGTTTGTATGCATTTTATATTTTTATAAAACAGAGGATTTGACCGTTTATCAAACATTGATGCATTTAAACACAATGTAACAGATGCAGTGTCTATAGCCCTTCTAACCAAAGTTAACTTGCCAACTTTGTCCCTGGTTAGGCTTTTAAGACACAATGTTTCAATACAAATATAAGATCAGACAGAAAACATCACTAATAACAATAATAATATCATCCCTTAGCGTTAAATCTTTTTTGTTTTTATTTCTTGTGGCAGTTTTCTAACTATTGGTAGTTTACAATCTTCTCCGCTAACAGCTTATCTTGTGCTTACACCTTTTCTGCTGAATGACTGACTGAATGCTGCACAAGGTCATTCACACATTTAAATGCCAACTTTAAAAAGGAAAAATTAATTAAATTGGCAAGAAATCATATTTTGCATGGTCAGATTTTTAAAAGGTTCTAAGTTGACCTTCAACATGCAACAAGAAGAAATGGGAGTGAGACAAAGCATTTTTTGAGCATGCAATTTATTGAAAACAAGGCTTAAACTTTGATTTTTGTTTTGGGGGGTTTGGGGGTTTTTTTTGGAGGTGTGGTCCTAAATCAGCTGTAAAACAGCCCATTTCAGTTTAAGCGTTGTTTTCAATAAATTCCATGCTCAAAAAATGTTTTGGCTCACTCCCATTTCTTCTTGTTGCATGTTGAAGCTCTACCTGAAACCTTGTTAAGACCCAACAATGCAAAGTATGATTTTTTGCCATTTTCCAAGTGGTCTTAAAATTTTGATCAGGACTGTATATCTCAGGAAAGGGTTTAAAACGTATTTGTAATTCTTGGGGACTCCACTTAACCACTGGAAAAACAGAGAAAGCTTCCCAGGATTGACTGGCCTACAAATATAACTCCAATAGTGCATCAACAACTTATCCTCAAAAGAACCCAAAGCAACATCTAAAGAACCGCAGGCCTCACCTGCCTCAAAGTTCATGATTCAAAAATAAGAAGGAGACTGGGCAAAAATGGCATCCATGGGACGGTTCCAAGGTAAAAAACACTGCTGACCACATCACATTTACCCCAAAACATACTGATAATACCCAAGAGAAACTATTCTAATAACAGATACAGAAAATCTGTATCTGTTATTAATTAATGTTACGCCTCAATAAACATACAGAGAGAAAAGAATGAAAAACAGCGTCACTATCAAAAAATTTCAGGCGATAGCTGGATTTCCCGAAATGTCCGATGTAGCACAAACATTTTATCCCACGTAAACAGGAAATACAAAGCACAAGGGTACATAAATAAAAGAACATTACAGAAACAAACGTTGATATCTCACAGGGGAACAGGGAACAACATAAAACAAGGAAACTGCTTTAGTGTACCTTTTGTATAACTTCCCAGCAGCCCAAAGTCTGTGCCAGTGTCGGTCTCTGGGGAGGCTGTTCCTACAGCATCTCCAGCAGCACTTGATGTGCTAGTAGTGGTAGTGATGGAGGAGCGAAGGCCTCCATATCCGCTAGAAAGGACATCTTCTTCCCGCTCTGCTTCCCA
Source organism: Pundamilia nyererei (assembly GCF_000239375.1). Classification (NCBI taxonomy): domain Eukaryota; kingdom Metazoa; phylum Chordata; class Actinopteri; order Cichliformes; family Cichlidae; genus Pundamilia; species Pundamilia nyererei. The sequence continues at coordinate 576,963 of NW_005187647.1, read as the reverse complement.
CAGCTCTTTATCTAAAGGACCCACCTGTATAGCAAATATCACATTAGTCCTTGTTTTGTTGCTTTTCCTGAATCTGTAAGTTCAGTTAAATGATTAAGTTTATGGTAACCACCCAGCTTAATAACCAGTCTGAGTTACATTCACACAGATAAATAGGTTAATTTCTCTATCCTCACCTTTAGAACGGGGGGTGTGCGATGCTCCTCTGGCCCAGAATCAGGTCCCTCTGCTGGGATGGAGATGCTGGACTGCTCGGAGGAGGAGGGGTTGAAAGATGGACTGTAGCCTGTGTGACACATTGAGACATGTCACAAACATATGTTGTTTCTTTGAGTCCACTGTCTGTAGTGCTGAGGATTTGGCAGCTTATCAAAGACACAAAGTCACAGGAGATACGGAACCAGTTAAAGGAACAAAATTAATTACGCCGGTTGTTAAATGTTTTTATATATATATATATATA
>NW_005187647.1:547873-576469 GCF_000239375.1 Pundamilia nyererei | reverse complement strand
TATATATATATAAGAACTGTGCAAATTTGACCTTGAATATGAGGAAGAAATTATTAGTCCTCAAATCCTTTGTGAAATACCTGAAGTAAACCTGAAAAAAAAATCTCTTTCAGACCCAGAAAATATGCCCATCTTTTACATACAGTCTATGCCTTTATCTCTTCTTCTCCAGCAGTTGGTTGTATCTTCAGGTGCTTTCCCACATTTCTATATACCCAGACTGAATTTTTACCCTTGGCAAAAATCAATATTTAAGAACCAGTATCATAACTCGCTTCCCACAACAGCTTGAGATGCAGACATGATGTTTGCCCACCAAAGTGGAGCAGCACAGTCTGTAAAAATGTTGATTTAAAATTGTTTTTTCCCAGGCAAACATTTGGTCCCAGACATCTGTGGAATAACAATAAAGTCTCTGAAGATGCAACTTCCTGCTGAATGACAGCGGGCTTTGGTAGAGAACTAAATCCCAAACACAAAGAAGCTGCATGAGGATGTGTTTTTAATAAGGGAAACGATTTTTACTAACCAATCAGAGCATCGAGATCTGGTGTTGTGTGGTTGACCTCAAAGGCATCCAAAACATGTTGATCGTCTCTTGCTCTTCCCTTCTCGTCTTCCTTTTCCCCCTTGCTCTCGTTTTCCTCCCCTGCCTCTTTCTCCCACTCGTTTTCTCCTCCTCTTCTCTCTCGGTCCTCTGGGCCCTCTTCTCCTCTGTCTCTGTCCTCCATATCTGTTCCATAGAACCCAGAAGCTTCCTGGGAAGAATCGCCAGCTCCTGGCCCGCTGAGAAGCTCCGCCTCTGGGTCAGCGAAGTCTGGATTTACCGTGTAGCTTTCTGCATCTTGTGGAACTGCCAGATGAACCATACGCTGAAAGCAGACAAATATTTGGTCAGATATACAGACATGCTGAGAGAAACTAATAAATGATCAGCTGCAGAATAACCACATGAGCAGATGAAATTAGACAAACTAGGCAGAAATATTTCTTAAATGAAAGCAAGGATACAACATTGTTTCAGAGCTTTTCCAAACCATTTATCCTTTCAGCCTCTCTTCCTTGATTCCAAAAAAATCTGGTTTAATAATGATGATAAACTGGCATTAAACAAAAAAATAAATAAATAAAAAAGCTGGGCTCAGAATGATCAAAGGAATGACTCATCATTATTTCATGTTGTTATTTACACGATTTCTGCTCCTACAGAGTGTAATTTAAAGGGCAGCAGCGGTGCCTCCATGTTTTTCATGTTGGAACTATTTGTGCAAGACTTAAAAAACATACTGCAAGTCATGAAAAGATGAGATTTTTTTCACATAAGCAAAGACAAAACGGCCAAACTAAATTGCGTGGCTATTTTCCAGTTCGGCTCTCCGTAATTCATCTAAAGGATTTCAGTTAATCTGTTACAAAACACAAAAGCAACGTGCCCTCACCTCCATCTCATCTTCCACATCCAGGTTGTCATCCACAGCTGCATGAGCTCTTGCCACCTGACTCGCAGATGGTGGTGCGCTCAACTGAGATGAGTTAGCTGACTCCATCTTGGTTTGTGAGCGTGACGTTTCATGTATCTCTGGCCAACCCATGTCATGAACCAAATGAGGCTGGGCTCGCACTAACTCCTGGACCAAATGACGTTTGGTTCTCACTAACTCCAGGATGAAACTTGACTTGGCTGGACTTTCATCCCTGAAGAGATGAGCTGCCGGAGCATTGAGGGGAATTACACGATGGGAAGAACCCAGCCTGAAGGCATCACAGCTGGCCAGAAGAGCTACAGGGAAGAAAGCAGAAAAACACTGGAGCTGACACTAGAATGTACCACTGCAGTTAATCACACTGGAGCGGTAGCATAGCCTGAAACTAACTGCCACTGATTAATAGCATACTGAGAAAATGTGTAAAGAAAACAGAATTTAAGGAAACAAATCAAACATAATCTCTACAAAGGGTGGAAAATGGAAATATGTGAATTAAAGCTTTCCTGATAGACACACACACACACACAAAGTGTGATTTTCACATGTTCGAAGTTCACATTTCTGGCTCAGATGGAATAAAACTTGTTATGAAGGTTTTGCTGCAATTACAGCTTGTCAGCTGTCAATCCTCTGCTCTGAACATCTGGACACCATCTGCTCTTATACGCTGAATTAAAAAAAAACTTACAGTGGCTCACAATGAAAAAATAAAGTAAAAACTATAAAAAAAACCCAATTAGAATTAAATGAACTGACAGATGAAATCCGTTTAACTAATTCCCGATGCAGAATTGCAGCACTCCTTGTTTTGTTACTCAGCACACTTTGAAGAACAGCAGTCCTGGGGCAGAGCAGAGATAGGAGCACTCTATAGACTCTATTGCACATTAAAGAGATTTAATTTACTGTTAAATACAGAACTCTCAAATCAAAGAAGTGTTATATTCACTGCTGAGCTTGGAACATCAGTGACAGCTCTTTCATTTTGTATTTAAATTTCTCTCAGTATCTTATCGGACTCCCATGACATCTTACTGCACTAATTCCTTCATTTGCTAATTGATTCACTATTCATTTGAGTGTTCACTAATTAATGCAGGGCTTAATTACAGTTTATCACTACCTGCATAATAGAATGCTATACTATTTATAAATGGTATATAAGCTGTCATGAATGGCTTTGGTAAAGCAGTCAGAAAAAAAGGCAATTTGACAGATTGTCCTGTTTACAGTCAGCATGACTATAGAAAATCTTCAGAGGAGAACAAAAAGCACCAACAGTTGTGTTTTCTAACCATAACCGAGTAGTTCTGATGCCTAAACTGTGCAAGGTAGCTTTCAGTGATGGAAAACAATTTTAAAAAACAACTGAAATGGAAAGAGAATGTGTACATGAACACAGATCAGTACATGAGACCAATCGGATGAACATTGATGTCGAGCAACAAGAGCCATTGTTGTAACTATTTCACATTACTGAACCAGTTAATAAGAACACATTTTAGCTGTTTAGTTTGTGTGTCTTTTTATTACAATACTGTCTTGGTTTCTTGTTTTTAATTCACAGTTAGTCATCTGTAGCTGGCTATTAGTAAGTAATTATAGATAAACTCAAGCTTATAGCTGCAACTGCTAATAAGGAGCTCATAAATTAATTTTAGAATGAAGGCACAGCAGTCTCCCAAATGTGTTACACACCCCTATTGTGCCTTTTCATCATTTAGGGTTGCTAGTATCACCTGCTCATCCGTTTGTTGTTTAATTGCTAACTTCTCCAGCTGTCTTTTTTTAATATAAATTGACCAATTCCTGCATCCATCACTTATGCATCCATCACTAATCCCTAATGGAGGGGGAGCCCTCACTGTAACCACCCATATGTAGCCGTCTGAGACCACAGATGGCTGTCTGACCTCAAAGGCTAAGTGAGCAGATTACAATATCATAGACAACATATCTCAAACATGTCTGCAGCATGCTAAGCTCTCTAGCCCAACACCACAACCCCACAGTCCCCCACAGATGGGAGGAGGGAAAGATGAGGGATTCATCACCTAGAGGAGAACAGCCCTGTTTCTGTCGCTTTAATTCCTTATTATTAAAGCAATCCAAGTGACTGAAGAAGTCACTTGGGTGAGTGACGAAACGTAGCGTTCTCCTACTGAAAACGTTATGTCCAGATGAACAAATTCAACCTTTTGGGATTTTTCCTTTGTACTTTCCAAATTCCCAAGTCAACACTGTGGTGAATCCATAAGCATCCATACAGGAAACAGTCCTTATTTTATCCTGAGATAATGTGAGTTGCAGTTTATTTAGTTAAAATTAACGCTCTCCAGGAAAACCTAAGACAATCAGCAGAAAAACAACATATATAAAACTGATACTCCCTGATTCATCGCTGATCAATTAATATTTGGCCATAAAGATATAAAACAGTGCTTCGTGAGTTTAAATTTTGCTATGTTGGTACTGATTCAGCGTTCTTTTCAGTCTTACTGAACAGATGCTGCATTATTATGCCACATACCCAAGAGGAATATACATCGTACAAGTGAGCTAATGCAGCAGAAGTGAAAACCTCAGGCCAGAATGACTGAAGCCTCAAACACTGTCAGTATCAGAGTACGTTCTTTCTACTAAACTCTCCTCTAACAACAACAGAGACTTAATGCTGAAATCATAAACTGTGTATAAGTATGGGTACCATGGTATATCCCCAGGTGGCTACACCTACAGATCATATAAAAACATGGATGTAATCACCTTGAATTCATCTACTAGGCACAAGCTGAATGCTTTGGTATTTTGTAACTACATGTTGTGACTGAGAGGACTGAGGGATCACACGCCACGCTTTATTGTCCTTTAATAGTCTAATTGGGACTTCACAAAATGGACATTAATTGGCATTTGAAGTTTAGAGGTATCTTTGGTTTTCAAAAAAAGCACAATTTTACATATTTATACCACTCAAAGCTATCAAAGGCCGCTTTTGATGTAAGGAACCATTATTTATAAATGAACACACTTGATCAAGAGCAGTGTTCCAATCCAGTCTTTAAGTCTGACATCACTAGCCGTGTCTGGGCTCAAACTCTGCTGCAAGTCCATAAATCAAGGCATCACTGAGAGTTGAAAAACTGTCTAAAGTCTTTCATCTGTAATAAAATGATCAGCGTTCTGCTCTACCAGGTGTAGCAACTGAGATTAACATCCAGGCATCCATGAAAATGGAATTTATGACATTTAACGGAGTTAGAAATTAGCAGGAAGTTAGCTCGCTAGCTTCCATCTAAATGCAATATAGCATGTCCTGACTGCGGGGTTTTGGAAACAAATTAAAACGTACAGCTCTGCTATCACTTCCAACATAAATGAAGACAGAAAACTAAACAGCAGTGACGTTTGTAGGGTTACTGAAGTTCGGCTAGCTGGTATTTAAACGATGTGCTACTGACCACTAGCGACACAGCTACGTGAGCATAATATAAACACGCTAACTTTTTTCCACTCGATAAAAGTTAACGTGAGGATTCTCGTTGGTCAGGAACAAATGTAATCGCATGGCAGGATGCTGTAAACGGACCAAACTTCAGCCAGGAGAACAACTGAGATAATCCATCCATAATACGAGGTTAGTCATTAATACACTGCTGCATGGGCTGGGCTGTATTTACATCTTAAGGTTTTAAAAACTAAACTTTAAAATTATTAGGGGTAATAAAAGCAGAGTGAGGCCAACAGTGATCACTGACTGTTTTTCGGAGCTTTTTGAGATTAAATAGAAGAAAATACAAAACATTAAACATGTTAACAACACAAAAGCCATATTAAACGCAGACTACTTTAGGCCCGGAAGCAGGATTCGCCACGTCATCACTTAAACACCGGATAGATTTCTATGCAATCTGATGTGTTTTTACAATCAAATGCTAAACCACCAAGTAGAATTAAGGACCTTCAGCACCACCTTCACATTTCCAACCCTGAAACACAAACATTTGATCTGGCCTGTTTTCAAAGTAGCTGTTTGCATGTCGAGAAGCTAAGAGCAAGCTCTAAAGCACCAACTCTTTTCTTTCTAAAAGAATGCTCTGACATCAAGGGCTCCTTGCTCATGAATTATAATGAGCTAAGAGATGAATATTTGATCAGTATTTGGTCTTAGGCCTCAGCTTTTGTTTGCAAGTTTTTCGCTTCACACTGGTACTGCATTAGTAATCCATCTACCCAAAGGTATATACAAAGAGTTCAGTCACTGCTCCATCTATTTATCTGAGTCCAAGTCACAAGGGTAGCAGACTAAGGAGAGATGTTTAGACGTCACTGTCTCCAGACACTTCTTCATCTCATCTGGAAGCTGAGAGATGTAATCTTTCTAATGTACCCTGGGTCTTCAGAGGCTCCTACCAGCAGGACATGCCGGAAAAACATCCATCTGACCAGCATCCTGGTCAGATCCCTGCACCACTTCAGTTGGCTCCTTAAAATGTGGAGCAGTACTCCAATCAGTTCATCCCAAATTACATGCAACACGATCAACTTAAATATTTAGACCACAATTAAAGAAATAGAGCAGTGTTATATGTCTAATTAAAGAATAATAAGAAAAAAATATATAGATTATATTACATGTGATCTCATGCATGTAATATTGATGTGAGAAATTACCAACCATCATTCTTGATTAATGTAGCAAACCTAAAGCTAAGAAACCATCCAGGTATTGCTGTGTGTAGTATGTATATCATGATCGCATGTAGCTTGCATGGTACAATATAACAAATAGATAGGATGTGCAATTATTTGTTTAAATCACTCTAGTGTAATAAGAAATGTTGAGAACTGCATTTGTCTTAACAGCTGCATTGTGAGGATAAGATAGCTGTGAGAGCAAAAATAAAAGTTTCTGATGACTCATCCTGTGAATAAATATATGTCCTGTAACTATGCCCACTGTGATTTGAAGACAACAACTGGGCAGGACTTTGTTATCGTGTGAGTTAAAATGCTGTAGCTGCAGAGTGATGGGATGGCTGTGAGCTGGCAAAAACTGTACTAAAGAAGAATTTACAGCTGTGGCCTAATTTATTTTACACAGGCCGGATCTCGATGCAGTGAACACCAGGTCAAACTAACGTTATGTTCATGCCTATTTAGTTTTTATAATATCAACGTTAGCAATAAACTGAAATTCATTTTCAATTACATGATTGTTTATGTGAGTAAATTTGAACAGTTTTTTACATTTTGGAGAATATAGCCAACTGAGATGCTAATGTACCACATTAATTGTAATAACACAATTCATCAAAGCTTAGCATGCTAGTAAGATATATAACTAAAATTCATTTTTCTAATAATAAAAGAAAAATGCTGTGCTCCATGCCAAAATTTTAGGAACTAATTGTTTTACACTGTGGTACTAGGCCTTTAGGTTTCTGGGTTGTTGTTTTTGTTTTTAGCTTTATCTATATTGCCATCTCGGAAGCTAATTCTTAGAGTTATCATTCTATAATACACAAAATCTTTATCTTTGTTCCCTTCTTCTCACCATGGATCTAACATGACTGGTTTAATAGCATTTAAGCACCTATAACACCCTATGAAAGCATCTTGTCGTTTTCATTTTAACAGTTTTTAATGAGATCTCATTTAAATCTACAAAAATGTAATTGTACATGCCTAGCAACTACCTAGGACTGACCATAAATCATATCTACTAATATCTAACTTTTGTTTGTGTGATTAAGTATTTTGCCAACAATACAAACAGGCCAAGCAGTACTATAGCTCTGGGAATATGTCACTATGAAAACATTAACTTACTATAAGTCAGTTTTCTTAAGATGCATACTATCTTTAACTAATTAGTGTAATTTGATTCAAAATTTGAATAGAGGTTTAGTATTTCACTCCATTAATCCATATTTATGGATGTTTGAACAGATATAGGCAAATTTTTTCATATTTACTTTTGTTGTTACGCTTTTTTAAAACTGCTGGATGCCATCAGTTTAGGTTGACATGGCAGATAAAATCTAATAGTGGACATTTTTACTCTACAGTCTACATAATGTCCCGGGGAACTGGCCTTAAGCCATCAACCTCCGTGCTTTAAGCTTTAGATCAGCTTATAAGACCTGTGCCCACCCCACAAATCTTTCCAACCCCATAAAGAATTCTTTCTTATTTAACAAACTGCCATATAATACCTGTAGTTTTTTAAGCACGGACACAAAGATGAACCTCCACATTTCACAAAAAAAAGCTGCAATGTGTCTTCTGACAAAAATGAATCCAACAAAAGCAAAAATATTGGAAATTCAAACATGGGCAGGTTTTCTCCTGCAGCTGCCACCACAAAATAACAATTCGGGTTTTTATCGTGACTCTAAATTCACATTTATTCTGTTTCTAAATTGAATTTGATCAAAGTCAATTTGTTGTCAAATGACAAATATGCTGCTGGTTCTGCCTTCTGTGTGTGTGTGTGTGTGTGTGTGTGTGTGTGTGTGTGTGTGTGTGTGTGTGTGTGTGTGTGTGTGTGTGTGTGTCAAACACTGCAGTGTGTGTCCACTGATTTAAGTGCACTGCGCGCCTCCTACACACTGCCAGCCTGCATCCACTTTGCAGGATTTAACCTGAGCGATTCATTAAAGGAGATCGCGCCCAGGCTGCTGGTTACACCCTTATTATTATTATTATTATTATTATTATTATTATTATTATTATTATTATTATTATTATTTCCTGCAGCACTAAATAAAAAACGCACATTTGGCGCTCAGTAGTGAGTTTCGTCTTCGTCTGTGATGTTTTCAAAGTCTCCCAAGAATTCTGTTAGCCTCATATTTTCATTGGGGGTGTTTGTTGTAGGATATCCATCGTTCTCAAAATGCTGTCGCGGTCCGTGATTATAGCTGCATGAAATAAAAAGATCAGACATTATTAAAGAATGAGACTCACCGGTCAGAGTGATGTGGAGCAGGCCCGGCATGTCTGCTGCAGTGCTCCCCTCCTCCGCTTTGAAAGCACAGATCGCTCTGATACAAGCAGCGGCTGCGCTCTGGATGCGGATGGAGGCTGTCAGAAACACGCCGCGTTCATGGCCGCCTCGTGTCCTGTCTGTGTGCGGCTCACCAGCTGACCGTCTGCGGATCCGTGCAGACAGAACGACAGACAGGCAGATTCTGTGTGTGTCTGTATGATCGCGCTGCGGTCAGTCTAACATCTGATCCGCTGCACCAACGACGCTGAGATTATCCGTCTGGCTGTTTAACTGCTGTTCGAACTTCTGACCGCTAGATGCCGCTACAGCAGACGGAGTGGGTTCTGGTTCAGTGCTGCATTCAGGTGCTGCTCAGAAAGTTATTGCAGCTTATTGCGCGTCAAGTTCAGTTTTTAAAGCACTAAAAGAAAACGAAGTTGTGAAAATAGCAGCGTTTTATGCAACAAAGGCTTTCTTATACAGGCTTTATAAGGCTTTCTGTGCCTGTGTCTTTATGAATCATGTTTGTATATACAGTTAGGTCCATAAATATTTCAACATATAAATATTTGTTCTGTACAGAGGTGGGTCGAGTATCCAAAAATTGTACTCAAGTAAGAGTAGCATTACTTGAAAATATTATTACTCAAGTAAAAGCGAAAAGTAGTCGTCAAAAAAGTTACTCAAGTAAGAATAAAAAAGTACTTGGCGAAAAGACTACTCAAGTAGCGAGTAACTGTTTGAAATGTCCGATTTATTTTTTAAATAAATTTTATCAGACAAACAAAAATAAATAAATATACAAATTTTAGTATTTTCAAAAGGAATATATGTAAAAACATCAACAAAATAAGGCACAACAATTCTAATTTCCAGATTTCAGTTTTTCACAACATAAAGCTTTTTTCACCAAAACCTACAGTAAATAATATAAATATATAAACAGTGCAAACAATTTCCAGTGACAAGATATGCTGTAAACTTTATATTCATTTTTGCTCCAAATGGCACAGCAGCGTCAGAGAAAACATTAGAACGAGGCATCTTCAACATATGTACAGTAAAACAAGGCAGCTCAGTTTACCCTAAGTTGTATGGGTGTGCATCTATTTCTGCATATTTAGCAAAAATGTGCCATTTCTTCACTCAGTGAGGTGATGGTTAAGCTTCAGCAGCAGTTTGCTCTCAAGGTTCTTTCTGTGAAGCTGTAACTGTTTAGCAGTGAACAGGAGTCCTGCATGACTGAGAAGTCCTTCACAAGCTCCAGATGCAGGAAGAGCTGTACTGACTTTGATTGACAGTGTGAGGAACGCCATGCAATAGATCAACACCTCCAGTGAATGGACATGAAAGGTACCTCTTCAGCTCCCCTGCTTCTGGTTTTCCTGACCCCATGGATCCATCATCTTCGTCGAATAGGCCGCTGTTTGTGCTGGCCTCATCCAGCTCTGTGTCTAGGTGATGTCTGATGAAGTGGAGACCTGTGGAAAGATGTAACGTTTGCAAAAGAATTAGGTCGGGGCTTATTGTGCTGTATACACTGCCAAGCTGCAGATATTTGTTTGGAGCTAGCCTCCAAAAGCTGGCCATACACTGTGCGATTTTTGGCCCATTTTGAGCCGATTTTTCAGTTGCGCAACCGTTTTGGGGATCGGCCCGTGTTTTGCCTTAATCGTGTGTCGTGCATCGTGTAGTATACATGGGGTAACGAAAAGCAGTTAACACCTCACGACCAGCTCCCAATCATCAATCGTATGGTCGCAAGATAATCAAACCTGTTTGAAATCCTGTCGCTCCTCAACGCAGCCTCTCACACTGCTCACGCACAAACAGAAATGAAAGAGAAAATGTGGAGCAGCACAGCAGTGCAGCGTCTGACCTGGACACAAGAGATGGAGGCACAACTTGTAGGATGAGGCAAGCTCATCCGAGTACGTAAGCGTAGAGCTGCCACCCAGGCAAAAGAAAAATAGAGCTATATCACGTTATAACATGAAAAGTTCATTGTTCTAACAATATACTTTTCACGTTATAACGTGATATAGCTCTATTTTTCTTTTGCCTGGGTGGCAAGCTCTACGCTTACGTATCCGAGGCTTTTCAATGTGGCCATGTGAGGGGGCTGTCGCTACCCGATTCATACCGGAAACCCGATCGGTACCCGGCATGCGCAATTCTTACGTCACTTCCTCTCGCGCATGCCGGGTACCGATCGGGTTTCCGGTACGGATCGGGTAGTGACAGGGGCAAACTCCTCAAGATGGGTGGTGACCATGGCTTCCATTTAGAAGTCGGCCATCTTGGATACAACTTTTGTTGCCATGTGACACATCAAACTTATTGGTAATGTCACAAGAAAAACAATGATGTGCTTGGTTTCAACGTAACTGTATTCTTTCATGAGTTATTTACAAGTTTCTCTTTGTTCACAGCCACTGACATGTCGAACAGGTTAACACGTGAGGAGCGGATCGAAATTGTGTTGATATCTGGTGAACGCAGTAACCGGGTCATTGCAGCAGATTTCAATGCAAGACACCCTACGAGACCACCCATCTCCCATGCTACAGTTAGCAAACTGCTTGCTAAATTTCGTGAAACTGGTTCAGTGTTGGATTTGCCAAAATGTGGATGTAAGAAAACTGTCACTAATGAAGAAACATCAGTGGCTGTCCTAGCTTCATTCAGCAAGAGCCCACAGCGTAGAACTCGCCGCATGCCACATTTCCCTCTTTATGTTTGTTTGTCTTGATGTTTCTCACCTTACCTCAGGTGAGCTCAGTAGGTTACATGATGGGATGGGGAAACATTTCAGTGTTTTCACCCTCAACTCCTAGTGATGGTCATGCACACCTTTCTTCACTCCTTTGCTCATGTGATAAATCAATGATATGATCAATAGTGGGTCAACGTATGTGATTGGTCAGATTCAGATTTGAGCTCCACATGCCTGTTTATGTTAGGGTAAGTGAATCCAGTTACTAGAGAGATACCCCAGGTAACTGAACTTGGTCTTTGGCACAGGGCTCAGGCTGCTCTGCTGGATAAGATAACCAATGTTAAATCTCAACGTAAACAAAGAAATAGTGCAAGTTATTTAGTGGGAGTCGCACTATTCCCTCTCCCACAGTTAACACTGCAATTTATTATATCTTTTCATCATATGTTCCCTCTTTTGATTTTACACTCCCAGGATAACTAGTCTTTAATTTGCTGCAGTTGTTGTCATCAGGCTTGTTTAACTAGAATCATGTACACCGCTTGCAAACTTCTGATATTACTACTGTAGATTAAAGTCACCCGTCAACAGGCTCTGGGTCTTTTCATCCATACAAGGTAGAATTTGGCAATGCATTTATAACAAGTGTAGAAAATTTGCACCTCTCTCAATCTGCAAGTTCAACTAAAATGTTGAGGCGCCCGTTTCACTCAGTGCATTTTAGATGATTTTAAATTACATGGAGAAAAGTCAGAGCAGAGACCAGTAATTGATGAAATACATTTTTGAAATCAAAACAGAGCTGCAATCCATCATGAAGCAAACAGTGACATCATCAAGCACTAGTTTATTTTAACCAGACTTATGAAGCATGGAGGTTTCAGTTCAAGCTACATTAACTTTCTGATGAGAGCACAAACCTCCGAGAAAGAGCAACAAGGTCTGAAATACAAAGTCAGTGAGTTTGGACAATGTAACAACGCATTCAGATAACGTTACGCAAAACAATAAACGGCGCCACATTAACATGTACATTTATTTACAATCAACGCCCCCGAAGGCAGATGCAGCGACCCCCAGCACAGAATAAACATGTTCCTTTTCTCTTTTTTTTATTTTTATTATTCATGCAGTTTATTTATTGTTGACGAATTGCTTATCTAAAATAATTTACAGTCACCACCGGTATCAATCCATCAGAAACAGTGTGGTCATCAGCTGCTGCCTTCAGAGTCAAATCTTCCTTATCAGATGATCCTTTTTATAACAGTCCTTCAACAGCGGCTGCTCTTCAGTCACCTCCAATCAGTTCAGAGCCAAAATTAAGAGTCCTGAATCCAGTATGACCAAAACCGAAGTAAGAGCTCATAATGTAGGAGGTGTAAGAAGAGGAGTGAGGTTGGAAGGCTTCTTAAAACTGCTGCAGTATCAGTTTCTTCTTGCCGTCGTGGCTGAACTTGTTGGAGTGGAACAGGTCGCTGTCATAGAAGGCCGACAGGTTGTGGATGTTTATCTGTCTCGCCTGGAGGGGGAGGAGCAGGAGAGTCAGGCAGGTTCAGGACGGTGTTCATTTTCATTAAATATGTGATCAGTTTAAGACCTCCAGGAACAAACATACTTTTGAATGGGTTCACCAGCTTGCTCACATTTTACTATTTGATTTTTTTGAAGTTCAACTGAGCATTACACACTGAACTGGAGGTCTGACTGCTCTGATGAAAGGATTTCCCTACACCTACCCTACTACATCCTATTATAATGACCTTAGTGTGAGTTTCTAAGATAAAAGAGTATTTACGACTAGGAGGACAATAAATTTAAAGTGTGTGTAGTTTCACATCCTGTCCAGTCTAGAGTTATAACGTACTGCCGGTGCGTCTCTCAGTACCTTATCCTGAAGATCTTTTTCTGGGATCTCGATGGTGTCGTTCTGGACTCCATATCTGTTCCTCTGGTAGGCGACCTGCTCGGCCACCAGCTGTTTGAGGATGAAGAGCAGCAGCTCGTTGTTGTCTCTGCGGAAGGCCAGATAGCGGGCGAACGTCTGAGCAGACAAAAATATTAGATGAGGTCAGTAAACACAATCAGGAAGAATCACATACGCTTCATACACGCTCCATAGACACTTCATTTTGTTGATTTTTCATAAATTTATAGGGTTTTAAAAGAGAAAGTGGCTGTTTGCATGTATAATACATGTATAATAAATACATTTACAAACTTGGTGAAAACCTGCTGCTAAACAGCAATAATCTGTTCTTAGTTTAGCCTTAATACATCTGCCCTTTGGCAACCTGGTACCAATAAACTACCTCAAGTTAACTAAAAAGCTGCCCCTGCTTTCAGACATTACTGGATTTACTTCAAAGCCTTTTCTGCATGTAGAACTGAATTAAACTACAAGTCTTACTGAATCTAAAAATGTGTCCATCGTTCGCCTTTGAGAAGAAGCATTTTAATGTTTGAGGCCAACAGAAAACATCCACAAACCTTCCTCATGCTCCTCATCACGCTGAACTTCTGTGTGTCGATGAAGCTCTCCAGCATGACCCTGATGGCCATGTTGACGTCGTCCTCCAGTACATAGTCCCTCAGGTGCATTTTGGCGTGAGCCTCCGCCATGCGGATCATGGACTCGATGTGACGAACCGTGATGGGGATGCTGCCTGTGGCCTGTGACACCAAACCAGAGTGGGTTATTTCCACAGTCACAGATGAATAGTTTGAGGACTCTGAGAAACAAATTTGAGTATAGCACATGTTCTCACACGCTTTTCTTTCTTAGTGGTTTGACGAATTCAGTTACTCTCCCTGGATTTCAAAAACATGTTTATGTGTAAATGAGAGATAAAGTGGGAGGAGCTTTTCAGACTCACCATTGACTCTTTACGGAGGTCACTGTAGATGCGAGCCACCTTGTCCTGGTCCATCTGGTTCAGTTTCGGGTGAACCTTCAGACACAAAAAATACAAACTTTACCTTCAATTTTCTTTAGCTTTAATTTGCTGCAATACACCCACCTACCTACTAATTCTTAGAATTTATTTACTGTTTGTTAAAATAAATCTTGTTTGGACAAAACTTGTAACACAAAAAAACAAAAACAACGTATAATGTAAAACAACAGCTACCTCATTTCGCAAGCTTTCAGGCTGATTACATAATTATGATATTCCAGCCAGAGAGAAACAAATAAACCTGAGTGAGGATCTGTGTGGCATGTGTTTGTACCCGCTCTTTAGCATAGATGATGTACTTCCTCAGGAGCTCCTGTGGAATCGGTGGCACGTCGGATGAGTTGGGCAGAACCACCTCCTCCAATGCCACTCCCCCCTCCTTGCTGCTAGGGTGATGCTTGATGTGGGAACCGACCACGAAGCGCGCCAGCATCTCATCCTGAAGAACAGAAGAGCCACAGTGAAATTTACATCAGAGAGGAGGTAATCAGTTATTGCAACAATATTGGGAATAAACAAGCATGTTTTCGTGTGTTAGAGCCCAGACGTCAGTTCAGGAGATGAGGAGGAAGAGGTGGATGACAAACATAATAAATCCTCTCAGTTAAATATTTGGAAGTACTAGTCAGTTTCACCAGAGCAGGTGAAGACAGATGATTATCCCAGTTCAGTTGTAGTTTGATCTAAAGAAATACAGTGTCCCACAGCAGCTCAGCATCAGGTGTGTTTGCATCTACCTGGACGGGATCGATGGTGTCTCGAACAACACACAACACGTCAAAACGCGACACGATGGGCTCCGTCAGATCCACGTTCTCAGCAAAAGTCAGGGAGGGGTCATATCTGCCACCTGCCAGGAAACAAGAGATATGATGTTGCTCTTGAAAGGCCTCTCTCACACTTCCTTTGGACTAATTACAAAAGGCCTGTTCTCAGACTTCACTGACTTATATCCAACGCTCACTTTTTAATATATTCATAAAAGCTGCATGCACGTGTCCATTTATTTTATGCATCCTTTTAAAGAGTAGCTCAGATTATAGCCAACTGCCAAAAATAGCTTAATCAGCATTTAAAATGAATCCATCTCCAACATACTGAGCTAATAAATATGACTGCTACGTACCGATGGGGTTGGCAGCAGCAATGACTGTGCATCTGGCCTGCAGCGAGGTGACGATGCCAGCTTTGGAGATGGAGATGCTCTGCTGCTCCATGGCCTCGTGGATACTCGTTCTGTCTGCATCGTTCATCTGGGAGGACACAAAGTCAGGTACATGCACATTTTTATTTTTATTTTTTTAAGAGAAGGAGGGGGTGCCCACCAATCTGGATACGTGGATTCAGCTCACCTTATCGAACTCATCGATCAGACAGACTCCACGGTCGGCCAGCACCAGCGCTCCCGCCTCGAGCGTCCACTCACGGCTCACTGGGTGTCTCTGAACATAAGCGGTCAAACCAACGGCGGAGGCCCCCTGACCTGTGGTGAACACCGCACGGCTCGCGACCTTCTCTACGTACCTGCAGATGGAAACACGTTAGCGCATCTTCTGAAACAATCCTTTTACTCCCCCAACAGATTTCTTCATCAACATTTTACCTCTGTTGCACAGTTGCGGTCAAGAGACACAAAATACAGCCCTGCATATGTAAACTTCAGGCCTTTATTTTTTTCCATCAATTAATTAACTTTAGCCGCTGACAACATCGACTGTGTGTTGAAACATACTTGAGGAACTGGGACTTGGCGGTTCCTGGGTCTCCGCACAGCAGCGCGTTGATGTCCCCACGCACCTTATGCTTCCCACCTGGAAAAGAAAGAATTGCGAAGAAGGGGAGAGTTAAAGGGAGGACAAACTGATCCACTGTTATTCTTTCGAATTCAGAGATGAGAGGCTTTACCTGGATTTTTGGGCTCCCCTCCAAACAGCGACAGGGCGAGCGCTCTCTTGATGTCCTCATGCCCGTAGATAGATGGCGCCATGCTGGCAAAGATCTGCAGACAGTAAAAAGGAGTTACCAAAACATTTGCACTGCAGTGGTTGGACCAGTGCAGATCTGCTATCACAGTCAGTTCATCATGTTTTTAATAATAATAATAATAATAATAATAATAGAGCAGTTAGCTGGGGAAACCAGCAACACCAGCCACAGTGGTCACACTCTTAAAAACAATTAACAGATAAGTGTCTGTTTTCTAACCCTAACCCTCTGCTCCTTTTAGGGGTCGCCAAAGTGGACCATCTGCGTCAATCTTTTTTTTGCCTAACTGGGATTGATTTTCATTCATGACACTGAGCTGTAAGTTAGCATTGAATCATCTAAAACAAATAGGAAGGACTTATTAAATTCACCAGGATTTTTTAAATCTTTGTTTTGGAAGTGAATGGATGGATGGATGGATGGATGTTTTGTTTTAAAAGTTGGTTTTATTTCTAGACTGTTTTCTAAATATTCTTTGTCGTTTAACATTAGAGACTTGAGCTTTCATAAAAATCTAAATTTTGAAATTGAGGCCTCCTAGAGATTTCAAATTTCAAACTACAATCAGAAGATCATTTTAAAAGACGACATCATCCATTTACAATTGAATTTTTACTTTTTGGGTGATCTGTTTTATTTCCTTAGAGCCGAAATAACATCCTTTCTCCATTTTTACTATTTGTATCAGATTACTCACCCTCTCTCCGATACGTTCGTCCTTAGACAGAGCAACAATGGCTTTGATGTCTTCGTCAGTCAGCTCGGCCACGGCGACCCCCTCGTCTCTGCGGGTGATGTGGTTAGCCAGGATCACTGTGGCAAACACCGGGAAACCATTCGCCATGTTCAGAGAGCCATCGTAGTTGTTGTGGTAGATCCCAGTCAGCTCCTGATAAGCAGAAAAACATGCATCACTTTAAAACAACAGATTGTGAATATTCTAAGTCCTTAATATACATTGAAAATTACATGTGTATGAAACTGATTTAGTTTTGCAACACAGCATGAACTCTTTCTCGACCCTAATGTTTCTGCAAATGTGACTAAACGTTTATTTCCATCTAGCCTCAAATGTCTTTAATTTCTACTTTTCTGATCAATTTCAACCCTCCCTGCCTCAAATATGACAATTTTATTTTCTTTACACAGACTCACAATCTCATCTCCAGGCTTGCAGCTATCCACAAGGTCGGCCAGGAGGATGGCATCTTTGGAGCGAGGGAGTCGACCTGCAGCCACCTTACCGGGACTTTCCTGGATGGTGATCCTCTGGTAGTTCTGGTACACCGTCTGCAGGAAGGAGGCAGTCATTTTAAATCCTCAGACTGGGCACAGACCCGGCAGACAAACTACAACTTTCACAACCAACCATCAGCCAGCCCGGCCCTCCCCTCACCTCCTCCATGTTGATCTCAAACGGTCCCTGGGATTGACACTCCGGACAGGAACCCGGCTTCACCTCCTGGTTCTGGGACTGGAAGAAGGGCCCTAGCACGAAGTTACACTTGTTACAGTTGTACTTGACCATGCCGAGCTGAGGCAGGACGCCGGTGCAGCTGCTCACCACGCCGCTGGTCCGGATGAGCTGGTTCAGGTGGAGCTGCCTGAAGAGGGCAACAGAAGAAGAAAACAGTTGGTAAAGAGCAGAAAGCTTCACCTAAGTAGCTCCTTCATATATAGACGGCCCTTTTTGGAAGAGCCACAGATGTGCCTCGCCAAGACTAATGTGGAGGTCTCGCCTTAGTTTCATTACTACTGTGAATTATTCCTTCCAGTTGAAAATACCTGTTGGGTAAAAACTGAAGTGTTACCTGAGTGATCGGATCTCCTCGACCAGAGGCAGGTTGCAGATGCGGACATGGATCTCGTAGGCAATGCGATCATATTTTGGGTACATGGCAAGCACAACTTCTTTAGCAGCTTCATCAAAAATCTGGCAAAGAACAATCAGACACGCACCGGAGAAAATAATTGAAGGACACTCACATTTAACTTTCACAGCATTTAATATCCGCTAAAGTTAAATATAAATGCATGAACAAAAGGCACAGTAAAGGACATTAAGCAAGATGACAAGTTCACTAACCTTCAGCATCTCAGCTGGAGCTTCTGGTAGGAAGTAAGCCAGGACGTGCTCCCTGGCTGCGAGGTCCTCGTAGTTTACTACCAGGCTCTCCTTGTTCTCTGGATTACAGGTTCAGATTGATTCATTCAAACATTGCCAGAAATCAGTCAACAATTGTATTTTTCCACACATTAAAGTTTACTGAAAACTGCACTACCTTTACACATGTCGCTGATCTTCTCCTTGAAGACGTTGCGGCCGTTTTCATCCACGTGTGTGCGCAGGAAGTTCTTGAAGCGGTTGTAGATTTCCAGCCGCGGTGCCGCCATGGACACCCACTCCCTCACTGTGTGGCCCTGCAGAGCATGTGAAAACGTTACAAAGACGTCCCAAACAGCCGGACCTGAAAAACTTCTGTGTGCTAGCTCATCTCCAATGTCATCACAAACCTTCATGTCCTCCAGATTCTCAATGCTCTCAATCATTTCCTCTTCCTCGCCATCGCCTTCTGCTGCCCGCTCAGCCAGCCTTCTTCGCCGAGCAGCCGGGCGCTCGTCATCCTCATCTTCGCTGTCTGGAAGCCAACAAAATGAAAGAATTAATCATAGCCTACCCGTCACCACCCTGACAAATATCCACACACTCAAGCCTCACCGTAGAGCAATCCTGGCCTCACGCGCCCCCTGACTCCCTGTTGCCTGTCCCTCCTCCTCATGGCCTCCTCAGCGGCCGCTCGGGCTCCTGGCGACAGCTCTGACAGCTCCTCATCATCGAGGTCCAAACCCTCCGCCTCGTACTGATCCAGCTCCGGAATGGCACGGTAATCCCTGAACAGAGACAGAGTTGTTATGAAGCCCTAAAAAAAAACAAACCCCACAGAGTTCATAGCTTTAAGGCCATTTTAAATCCACGCTCACCTCTCCATTCCATCTCCAATCAGTTCCTCTCCATCTTCTTCCTCCTCCCCAGGCAAGGGTCCATCTCCCAGCAGCCCCTCCGACTCATCCTCGAAGGGCGGCAAGTCTCGTCCGGGGCTGGAGGTCAGGTCTCCCCTCCTGGAGGCTCGGCTGGGGCTGGTGGCCATGTGGTATGACTCTGAGGAATCCTGTCAACAACACAAATTCAGAACAAATAAATTATTCTTATATTTACTGCCATTTACTGACATTGTCTACAGCTTCCACTGTTCACATACAGCATTTCATTTTAGTCTGCGTTTTTATTTTTTTTTTTTCTTCTAGCAGATTCCGGTTTTTTTGCATTTTGTTTTCAGTGGACGGCAGCAGCAAGAAAGACAGTAGGTAGAGATGGTGATGAGGGCAGAACATTTTAATACATTTGGTACATTGTGCCACTGCTGTCAAAGGATTATTGTCTTCAAGTAGTTTTGATGTACATCAATTTGAATTTTTTTTAAATATTTTTTAACTGGTAACTTTTAGTAGTTAGTTTTATCTAAGAAGGGAAGAAAAACTCACATAGGGCTGTGTGACTTCTTAAAGACCATAGATCTTTAAAAGTAGGACTGTTAGACATGTTTATTACATTTAAGAATGTGGCGAGCCAACATTAGAAGCAAAATGTAATTTAATAGCTTAAGTATTACAGGACAGTGTATTTTAATGATCTTTTAATGATTCTTTACTTGATTGAAACCAATCATTTAAAGCTCATCGTGGCTTGTAAGTAAACTATAATCAATTATTCCAGATTTAAGGACTCATGCAAGGGGATGTAAAGATTCAAAAAAAGTTTTATTATTCCTCGGTTGTTACTTGAGACGGTTTACAGATGCAAAAACAAGCTAACTGACCACATGGCAGGTCTCCTTTTTACAGCGAAGGAACAAAAAACAACAACGGGTTTTGGGTCCAGTCTACGAAGGTGAAAAACGGTTCTTAGCAAAACACGTATATTTTTAATTCTGATATCTGGCAAAGAATGAAGCTCTACATCAACTCTTGATGACGCTCTCTGTCATTGTTGTGACTCGACGAATGAACAAAGTTTATTTTCCCAGAAAAACTAAAGCTGACTGGTAAAAACTGCTTCGTATAGATTAATGCGCCTCTGCCTACAAGCTGAGCCCTCCCATTAGAGCACTGCGCCTGTTTTTAATGAGTTTACTCACCGCCATCGCTGCGTTTCTGTCTCGCTGCTGCTTCAAAAGCTACTTATTCTTCTTCCTGCCGTGAGTCGCTTTTCGCGCGAAAGGACCATGTGACACTCAAAGCCCGCGAAAAATCATGAATATTCAAGGGAGACGGCTGAGGTTTTGCTTTCTCATTGGTGTATTTGCCTGAAAGAGGAGGGAACTTAAAGCACGGTGTGTTCGCTTTAAGACAAGGAGCAGAACGACCGCTCGTCCTGTTGTGTGATGACCTTAATAAAAACAACTAGTGTCGAGCCGCAGAATAAAGCGAACGCATCTTTTGTCTGAGCGCGATGGAGGGGCAGCGTTTATTACGTCGTATCGTTTCCCGGGAAAATTTTGGCTGCGTTCAAATCCGCTTTATTTCCTCCCTCGTATCCTCACTACAGTAAAAATAAAGTGGCTTTTGCCCTCCTGTGGATGTTTTTGCACTGCAAAAATATTCACGTGCGTAAGTAACATCAATTAAATCAACACATAAGGGATATAATAATAAAAGATATAATAAGATAAAATAATAATAATTTGTATGTATAGATGCGAAGAATGTGAGACAAGAATGAAACACAGAAACAAACAAACTTTAGAAACTTAAATAATAACAAAAACACATGCTTTAGTAAAAGTAATTCTATAATGCCAGAAAAAAAAGTTAAAAATATTCAAGGAAAACATCTGCAGCCTGAAGTGACTTCGTTTAATTAATTCAATTCATTTAGTGAGGGCAGTTCCTGAAATTTTAGTTGATTCTGCAGCTGATCCCAGGAGCAAGGAGCTGCAAAGCTGAATGCTCATTTGATAAATTGAGTTGATGAATGCAAGCCAGTAAGTAAGAAGGCAGCAAATGTGTGCTGTTTTATGTGAATAGCCTTATAAATAACAACAATTCAGTGGCTAGGGCTATAACACGACAAAGAAGACCGCTCAACCTGAGCATACAGCATACAGTGAAGAGTACAAGCCTTTATATTGAATCAGTGCTCCATGATAGACAGAATCTAGCATCAGTAAGGATTCTGACAAAGCATCCATATAAATCACATCATCATAATCAATTACAGACATAAAGTGCCTCAAAGGAACTAAACATATCCCTTTAGTACCAAAACAGGTGTGATAATGGCCTATCTGCAATGGCGTTGGGTTTTTAAATTTAAACAAGTGAATGAGTTTAGTGTCAAAAAGGGTGGGTTACTAACATGTGCAGACTGAAGAGCTCAGACCAGGCCAACATATCAGCTTGATTTGAATGTTAGTTTGCTCATTCAAAGCTGTGTGCTTTAAGCCATAGAAAGAGACAAGAAGGTGTAGCTGCGGAGATAGACTTTTATTTTGTAGCTATTTCTGATAGACACAGATAGCTACAAAATAAAAGCACAAGATGAGAGAGAAAACGATCATCAACAGTCAGGGATCGCCAGAACATTTCAGCTATGAAGCCGTTGTTCTGCACTCACAGGACCTTCAACAGCCCGCTAAGACCAATCCTGAAGAAATCAAAGCCATAACAAAAACACGGCCATGCCGTGTTAGTCACCACTAGGCCTCGTCTGGACCTGCAAACCTGAGGTGTGTTGCTCATGCCTTGGTCTAAGCTTTTCTGAGCCACACTGAAAATGCAGAAAAGGAGGAGGAGGAGGAGGAAATTCAGCCATTCCTACTGGCTGAGAAGTTTTACAGGGTGACTCTGATTGGCTGGAGGAGTGTGAGCAGGGACTCCCTCTCAGTCTTTGTCTGAGATTAAAAACACAAACAGTTCAGTCAGGCCTCACTGATCCAGTTAGTCCCAACAGTGTGCTGTTCTGCAGCAGAGAGCAGCTGTGATTAGGGACAATGCAGCTGTGGTTGGAACAGTCAACACTGCAAGTGCCTGCAAAATTTAACACAGCAGTGTGAATTCCCCACTCAGCAGACTGTAAAACTGGAAGATTAGAAATTTTGCAGGAAAAAACAAACAAAAAACAACCCAGTTTCCCCCCTTGCGTGTTGTAACAAAATCAAGAGGTGAAGAAACCTGCTCAGTTTATGTTGCAGAGGGTGGAGAAGCAGAGCTGGCAACCACACAGATCAGGAGGGAAGAGTGGGGGGAATACGCTGAATGGAAAAGTAAAAGCAGGAGTTTACAGCTGAAGAGGAGAAAGGTCAGTTTTAATCTTGCTGAGTGTAGAGAAGCGAGAAATGTAAAAGCAGAGGACAAAGAAAGGAGGGCTGATGAAGGTGTGGACAGTTAAATTGCAGCGAGCTGTGGAGAGCCGGCGGAGCAGAGTGGCAGCAGAACCGACTGTGGGCGGAGAGTGAGGAAGTGCGGTCAACGGGAGAGGAATTTAAAGTCTCATTGTTCTGGAAGAGCGGCGGCAGACGGAGTCGAGGAGCCAAGGAGACAGCTCACCGACGGACGTTGGACTACATGGACGTGAACTCAGCCATGGAGAAGGTAAAAACATCTGCATCAGTACAGATTGTTGCTCACAGATATTTCCAGATGTGGAGGTCAGTGGGTCAGAGGGTCACTTACTGGTGTGGCACATCACATCAGTGTTCAAGATCACGAATTTCTGTCTGAGAGAGGTTTTATTTTATTTAGCTATACAGAAAATCAAGTGTCATCTGAGTTGTATGATGTTCATTTAAAGGTAACCTATCCTGCTTTTCTTTCTTTCCTGTGATTATATGCAGTTGCAGTGGTGTATGCTCACATTAAACACAAAGTTTCACATAATGAGGTCAGTGTGCGTGTGAGTAATTCCTGTGAGCAAAAGCCGAGACTTCAGACTGTTTCATTCTAGACTTGGATCTATATGACATCAGATAAAGACAGGTGTCCTTAATATGGTCATCTCAGGTATACCTGAGGAGCAACCAATCAGAAGAAAGTTGCTTTAAAATAGGGATGTCAAACATGAGGCCCAGGGGCCAAAATCCAGTCAGGAAACATTCCAATTCAGCACATCTTTGGAAAATATAACAGAGGACATAGACTTAGTCTTTTAACTGTATTTTCATACGTTTTACAGCTTTTCCTGCTGATAAAGACCTCCTCCTCTGCCATTCATACTACACCAAGAGTAATTAAGCAATTGATTTTTAAGACGTTTCTTATAATTACAGGACAGTCTGAGCTACCAGAGCTTTCTCTGTAATTTTACACATTTATTTCTTACAATTTACTGCAATTAAATTCTGGCAGATTTCTTTCATTTAATACAGCAGTGTTTCTTTATCATGCAGAAAAACAGAGAAATGAGTTTGATGGTTTAAAAGGAGATGGACAGGTAATGAATAAGAGAGAATAAGATAGTGTGATATAAATAAGGATTATTCTGAGCTCTGTGTCATGCAAAGTGACTCTTGTAGAAGCTGAAAACATTTTAATAATAGTAATCATAGTAATAATAGTAATTGTGATAATAGTGAGCTGGAAAGCAGCATTAGTGAATCTAACACAACCACACTGCACCCTCTAACTTTAAATGAATAATGGGCCACGTACACACTTTGAGCTTACACACACTTAACACACTTTACAGCAATTTGATTTCTGATTTCAGATTACATTATTACATCCGACGTCCTGATCTGACCCAATGAGGAAGAACCTCCAAACAAATAAAAACAGAAGTCCAGCTTGAGTCGAGCTTTCTGCAAGCTTTAGTCACTGTGATCAGTTCTGGTCATGTTTATAAGTGCTGTAGGCTAAAGTCAGTTTGGACACATCTCTCTGCAGTCTGAGTCTAACAGCTGGAGGTTTCTATTTCAGTCAGCGAAGGTAATCCATGACCACGAGGTCCTGATCTGCCTGTTGGGTCTGTGGTGGCGGCACTTTGTTTCCCACAGATCCCTCCTGTAATTCGGCCTCTGGCTGTTTGTCCAGAGGTCACATCAGTCCCAGGATGATAACCTGACAGATCAGCGTCACCTGTTTGTGGCGTGAGCCCTGTCTTTATACCCCCGAGCTGGAAAAACCGCCATCACCAGCATTGAAATAACCTGCAGTGTGCCCCCATACATGCACCCCTCTCGTTATTCTTTTGTTACATGTTGTTAACTCCCGCCCCCCCACCCCAAAAAAGCTTCATATTATGAATATTGAGGTTACAAAGAAAAAGAAAGGTTGCCATAAAATGATCTCTTTTGTTGCAGTAAAAGTTTAAAAATAAAAATGATGAATCCACAATCTCATGACTGAAAGCAGGAAATGTTGCAAAACTATAAACTAAATAATACAAATCCCCAAAACACAGTCACCAACAGCAACCGATTTAAATATGTATGCTACAGGTAAAAATAAAAGTTCCCTGTGGTCTCCACTATCCTATCCAGCCTTTTCCTCCTTCAGGCCACTGTTTACTCTTAAATAGTAACCGGAGACTGTGACACAGCTGGAAACAGCAGCTCACTCGTGGCATTTTTGTCCAATTTTGTCTTAAATGGAGAGCAGCAGGAAATGCAGAGGATGCCATGTGCCAAAGCTCTGATTCAAAGTCAAGATGCTGCCCCTCTGTGACCTCCAGCCTCTTATCTCACAGCATTTCCTGTAGTTTCCACTTCACATAGCCGACGTGTTTGACATTACTCGTGGAGCTCAGCCAAGTGTACCCACCTACAACATACCCGCCTTATCTGACTCCTAAATATAGAACGGCCACACGTTTTCCTCAGAAAAAGGAAGCTTTCTCCTCAGCTTATAACACTGTTCAGTATTTTTTGTTGTCACGAACAGAGGTAAGAATTTTGGCTGCAGTTTAGCATCCTAACTTAAAGCTGCCAAAATATGTAGTCAGTATGACTGGTGTCCAAACTAACTGGAGACAAAGGTTAGTATGCTGCATATATGCATGCTTATATGCATATATGCATGCTTATATGCATATAAGTAAATAAAGACAATTCATAACATGTTCAATAAGCTGGTAATTTAAGGGTTCATGTTAGCTCAAACAAAACAGTTTTGTCTGGTTGCTACAGCTTCCTCCTGTCATCAGCTGTAATAATTGTGAATGTTAGAAGTTGTCTGGGTCTGTGTTAACTCTATAATGGATCAGGACTTTTATTATTAGATTCAAATTTGCACTTTGATCCCTTTGCCCTGCAGCAGAGTGAGGTTTGTTAAAAAATAAACTTATTCTAATTACTGTACTGTTTGTTTTGCCGATAAAGACTGTGCTTGTATGTGTTGTGTGTTGTGTTGAGATAGATTTGTTGGTCTGTCTTGTTCTAAGGCACATGAGATTGTTGAAGTGTGTCGTGGCGCCTGATTTTGTTCCCTGCAGCTTTTGGATTTTTGTTTATTATGTTTATTTTCGTTTATCTCTTCGCTGTTGTTCTATTGAAGTTTTTGATGATTTGACCAGTTGAGTTTGAGATTTCCTGTTTTGATTCTTTTATTATTTCAAGTATAGTGTGAATCTTAGTTCCTGTGATACTGGATCTCACTTGGTGTTGTTTTTATGATGATCTTCGGTTTTGTATTATTATCGAGTTTCTTGGTGTTTTTACATGAAACGTGAGACATTAGTCTTCAAGTCCTAATGCCAGACATGTTCTCTAAGTGCAGTTAACATTCTTGAAATTGAATATGGTTCTCCAAGACCTAACAAAACAGCAAATAAAAGCTGAAAAGTAACAATAGATAATGAAAAGAAGAAAGCTTTCTACTACTCACGAGCAGGTATATTCATAGAAACTACTCTCAGTGGATGTGCTGAGAAGCTTCAGTCACTGTGATAAAACAGTGTTGAATACTGTGCACAGTTCACACATCACTCATCATATTCTGCACAGAAGGACAAACAGAAGTGAGACGAGAAACATGCTTTGAATGTAAAGTGTGTGACTTCTTGTGTTTCATACACTTCAGTTTTTATTTACATCATATTTTTTACATGATGTATGATGTAGTGAAAAAAATCATAAGCATTCCACAAGACAAATGTATGCAAAGAGTCTGTATTTTTAAATTCTGATTGATGGCCACCCATTCCTGTCTTACTGGTGCACCAAGCTGTTCCCAGTTTGTGGGCTTTTGCTTGTCTAGCTGCTTCTTAAAGACTAGCAAAACTAAAAACATCCCAAAGACTAAAGTTTTCCAAAGATCCAGGTGCAATCTGAGGGCAAAAGGTGGCTCGGAGATGATCAAATTAACATTTTGCATCTATGGCAAGGAAACTCCCCAAATCCGATCATATACGGTCAATTGTTCCAAAGCACGTGGAGAAAATATCTTAAAAATAAGTTAATAGTCATAAAAAGGCATTTCTGGAAGTACAGAAAAACCTCCATTCAAAAAGAAAAATACTGCATGATCTGCTTGTTTATTTTCTTTTTGAAGGAGCTTTTGAGTAACGTCTGCTCTGACTATGACTCATTAGTAAAAATTCTTCAAACAAACATCTGACAAACTGGCTTTCTACAGGAAGACAGAAATCACACTGCCTTCTTTGGTGAAATTTCCCTTTATTAAAGCTGCGTTCGACTCAAACCTCAAACCTCAGTGAGGTGCTTCACTCTGACCTCCTGGTGACTGATGTTCACTCATTACTCAACAATAAACACAGTGAGCCAGTCAGTGTACTCCAAGGGGATTTAATGAAGTCTTTTTCTTCTTCAGCTGTTTCTATTTCAGCTGTGACCTTTTCAACACGCACCAATCACCAGTCGCTTCACAGTCAAACACACTTAAACACACTCTCCGTCTCTGTCTTTACACCTCGCTGGTGGCATCAGATTCATCACTCTGCCTGAAAAGGAAC
Organism: Pundamilia nyererei; assembly: GCF_000239375.1. Classification (NCBI taxonomy): domain Eukaryota; kingdom Metazoa; phylum Chordata; class Actinopteri; order Cichliformes; family Cichlidae; genus Pundamilia; species Pundamilia nyererei. Next base: position 549,360 of record NW_005187647.1, on the reverse strand, counting down.
CCTGTTATTACTAACATGTTTGCCTTCTTTCCTAGAGTTAGATGAACGTTTTAATGCCAAAACTCAGAGCTTCAGAGATTCATGGATGTTCAAAGGTTTTTAAAGACGATAAGTGTCCTTCTACATTTAAACCCAAGGAAACCTCTTTTCTTTTTAATGTCATCATCTTTCACTTTTTAACCCAATTTCATTTTGTTTGGCAAATTCCTTCTTAGCATTTTTTTTGTTGGTTGGAAGACGCCTGTATCCTCACTTAAGCTGTGTGGATGGGAGTAAAAACAGAGAAATGACCTTGCTGCAAAGTTAAAAGAAAAGGCTGGAAAACTTGAATGAAGCAGAGGTTTTAATTTGTATGTCTATATCTTGTTCGAATGTGTGTGTCTCTGCATGTATTCAGCAATGTTACGTGAGCGAATGCCTTTTAGGAGGGATGGGAGAGCTAATGCCTGCTGACAGATGGATAGGTGGACAGTCCAGACAAATAGCAGCAGGTTGTTTCAGCAGCACAGTCTTCAGATTTCCTGCCAAAGCCTTTAGAAACAGTCTGCCATCACTCACATGTTGCTCTTTGTTTAGCTGTCAGTAGTGACATAAAAGCTAGCTGTTTGCTATAACAACTAAATGCCTAACAAGCCAGAAAGCCAAAACAGTTTGCTCTTTTAATACTCTGGCAAGCCAGAATAAAATACTTGCATTAGGCAAAGCCCCGGTGCTGTAACTGTATCCTGGACAGCTGAAGGTCACCACGCATAGTCTAAGGTTGGTCAAAGTGGGCTAAATTTGCCAGTTCTCCACCTAAACTTGCCCCAAATTCCCGCACCCTCCCAGCTGCGTATCCAGAAACACTTCAGCTCCGTTTCTCTGTATTCTCCTGAGAACCGAGTTAGTGAGTTGCCTCTTGTTTACTCACACTATAACAGGTGGTTGTTTTAAGTCATGACAGACGCACAAACTTTGTTCTCTTTTAAATTTCTCCAGAAAACTAATCAAGTAACCTTAACAAGTCCAAAAAAATGTGTTTTCATTGTAACTAATGCACGCAATGCTAACAGAGTAAACAGGATAAAGAGCAGCAAAGGGGGGGATCTGCTGTGTTTGTCAGGACAGTGACGATGAAGTCATTGGGTGGTACGATGAGATCATCCATCCTGTGTGTGAGTGTGTGTGGTGTTCACTCCCTTTTCTTCCTCCCACACCCACTGAGAAATGTTTGGGGGAAAAAACAAAACACGTCTTCTGTCTCGCCTAGTGCTTCCTCACACACCATCATCGTACTCATCATCACCACAGTCAAACTGTCTGGAAATGTTGTCTAATTCCCCGTATCTCGTCTGTCTTCTCTGCGTGACACGAGTCTCTAATGACTTGGACTTTTTGTTTGCATTTCTTTCTTCAGTCAGGACTCACATACTTTCCACATCTAACAGTCCTCATTAGCAGAGGAAGTGGGCTAAACATTACAGAAAAACCTAGTTATGATTATTTTG